>NC_022027.1:53508404-53517669 GCF_000317375.1 Microtus ochrogaster | reverse complement strand
TATTCTACAAAGAGTTCCAGGGCAGCAAAGGAAACACAGAGAAACCCTGTCTCAACCCCCCCCCCCCCGCCACAAACAAAACAAAACAAAACCCAAAAAGTCCAATGTTTTCAAAATCCTATTTTCATATCTACTTTTATCTCAAATATTTAGAATATCCATGCATTTTTAAGAGGCCATTACATACAAACAATACAATAATAACAATAAAGACAGACCAAGAAGCATATAATGAGGAAGATAAAATTTGTTGAGACCCCAGATGAAATTCCTCCATAAATTTCATTTCAATTATCACATTCAAGTTAAAGAACAACAACTACTCATCCTGGCAAAAATGTAAAACTATGTCCCCTGCTACTTATTAAAATATATATAGCACTCGGGAGGCAGAGGCAGGCGGATCTCTGTGAGTTCGAGACCAGCCTGGTCTACAAGAGCTAGTTCCAGGACAGGCTCCAAAACCACAGAGAAACCCTGTCTCGAAACCCCCCCCCCCAAAAAAAAATACACACACACACATATACACACACACACACACACACACACACACACAGTTACAGCGTGAGCAGGTGAAGACAGAGGAGGAAACACTGCAGCAACCACAAAGCAAGGCTCACAGGGCTGCAATGGTCAGGGCAGATTAGGGAGGACTGAGTGCAGAGTAGTTAAGAGGAAAGCTCCAGGCCATCAATAGCATCCACTCTCCCTAAAAATTATTACAGTTCTCCTACTCAAAATAAAAGGATTACAAACCACCTCTAAATCAATCATTAACAGACCTGAGTTACAGCCTCAAGACTGAGCCTTCATGTTCTTTTCAAGTCACTACAGACTTTGTAGTTATACAAAGCCAGACCACATGTGCAACCACAGGTAATCCTCAACTGTGATCAGTAACCATGGGGGCGGGTATACTCAGGACACAGCAAAGGAGAACTACCACCATCGTCACTGCCACACTAGTAACTGTCAGGGTTCCTAGCTTCCTTTCTCCCGAGGAGGAGAAAACTACTTCAAAGGCCAAGGAAGTACCTTCCAATGAGGCCATGTTTCCACATCATTATCCTATGAATAGTAGGAATCAATATCTCAGTTTTAAAAACTGCTACAAGCTTTAAATTGCTAGAAAGCTGGAAAGGAAGCACTGGGCTATTTTCTTGCCCAGCAATCTCCCAGGAGTGTGGCTTCCACCTCCGATCACAGGAATTTTAGCTGTGCGCACGTACATTGACAGGACACAGGGCAACAGAAGGCTCAAGACGACAGCGGGAAAGCCACAAACAAGAACAGAGAAAGGTTTATACAAACGACACAGAAAGATGAAGATGGCCAAGATGGGAATACACATTTCAGAAAAATGCAATCAGCTATGCGTTCTATCTGCTTTCCCCAACGTCCCAGGGTTACTCATAAACGTATCTAAAGCATCAAAACAACCACAGTCGTCCCTGACTAATCAACTAGTAACCATTTCATCTGCTGTATCAGAGTCAGGAGGAAAACTCATAGGAAAATGGCAATGCATTATCAAATGTAAAGATTCCCTGTAAAACAAACAAACCCTTGCTGATGGAGGAAGGTCATTGGTTAATAAAGAAACTGCCTTGGCCGATTTGATAGGCCAGCCCTTAGGTGGGCGGAGTAGACAGAACAGAATGCTGGGAGGAAGAGGGGAGTGAGACAATCGCCATGTCTCTCCTCTCTGGTCAGACGCGATGAAGCTCCAGCCCAAAAGAGACGTACACTAGAATCTTCTTGGTAAGCCACCCCCTCGTGGTGTTACACAGATTTTTAGATATGGGTTAGTCAAGATGTGAGAGTTAGCCAAGAAGAGGTTAGATATAATGGGCCAAGCAGTGTTTAAAAGAATACAATTTGGGTGTTGTTATTTTGGGCCAAGCTAGCCAGGCAACCTGGAGCTGGGTGGCAGGAACGCAGCCTGCCATTCCTTCTACACCTTGCTTTTTCCTAACAAATGGAAATGGTCAATTAGCAATCATAATGTCTGGTGATTTCCCAACTATCAAAGGAGTCAAATTTAATTTGTTCTTATTACTGATATTATTCTGTTAGCTACTTAGACTGAGGGCCATCCAGCAAGCAATTCCCACTGAACAGTGTATGAGACACACACAGCTGCCTCACAGTGGATTTTACAATACAGCTCATGAGTCTTTATCGTAAAGTGCCAATGCATTAGGCAACAACCACTGCTCAATGAGGGCCATAAATACAGCTTGCAGTCTCTAGAAGCATTGTGAGATGTAAAGAGGGAAAAGCCCTCAGGGTACTGAGAGAGGTGAGATGCTTCCCATGCCATGAGTCACGGCAATCGGTGCAATGAAGCTGCTCTCACTCCCTTGCTGCATATCCACAGTGCGCACTGTCTCTGTCATACTTCCAGCACACTTTTGGAAGTGGTTTCTTCGCACACACAGTCCTCTGATCCGAATCAATGCCCAAAGGGCAACAATGACACCTTCCATCCACTGGCCCCTCCCACAGCACCTCACAAGGAGATGTTTCTAACATAACTGAATATTCTTAACTGCCAATTGAGAATGACACCTTTGAAGCACGGCAATACGATCTATACTTTGGCTATATACTGCCACACTTTGGACTGTCTGTAAGTGAATTTTCTGAGAAAGTTGAGTGCTTATTTAAAATAAACAAGATTTGGTAAATGATTTTAGGTGAAAATTATTCTGTTACCTAGACTAGTCCCAGCTATAAACTGAGGTCTTCATGTATCTCAGTAACAGTCTTTCAAGTCCAGGTAACAAGAGATCCCCCATGGTAATGAACAGTTCCCTGGGTAACAAGAAGATGACCCTGGGAAACAAGAGGTCCCCCTGGGTAACAAGCAGCAGCCCCCTGGGTAACAAGCGGTCCCCTGGGTAACAAGGAGCAGCTCCCTGGGTAACAAGCAGTCCCCTGGGTAATGAGCAGTAGTTCTCAGTACCTGGGCCCTGGTACTTTTTGCTCAAGTTCCTCCTTGGACTCAAAATCAGCAGTATCAACAACCAAGCTCCAGCCAACTCCAGAGCCCTGGTCTCTCCTTCTTCCAATTTGCTCTAGACTTCGTCCTCCTGTGCTCTTCTAACCCTCCTCTGAGGGTTCTCGTGCACATGGCGGTTGGCAATTCTGTCCTAAGACATTTCTCAAACGCAGTGTGCATCATAACGTCCTCGAGGACAAGCTCCTGAGATGCCGAGGGGCTCTACCTTCGGGGATCTGTGGTGTGGGCATGATCATTTGCATTCTGACAAGGTCTCGGTGAGGCTCTGCCATTGGTCCAGAGCCCACACTGGGAAGACTACTTATTCGCTTTTTTCTTTCTTTTCTTTTCTTTTTTTTCTTTAAGACAGGGTTTCTCTGTGTAACGGCCCTGGCTGTCCTGGAACGCACTCTGTAGACCAGGCTGAATTTGAACTCACAGAGATCCGCCTGCCTCTGCTTCCTGAGTGCTGAGATTAAAGGCGTGCGCTACCACACCTAGATACCCAACCAAAGTTTTAAAGACTGGTTCTTCCATTAGATAAACCCTTTGTCCACAAAGGTGGTATCCACGTTGACATGAACCACACCACAGCAAATAGTTTTGAACAACCAAAGTCCTATTAACTTCCAGCTCCCAGATGCAAGTCAACCTTCTGGATCAAGCAACCACTTACAAGAGAGATACCAGACTCCTTATTCAGTCCGCACTGCCTCGGTGCGGCAGCAGGAAAGCAGCCCCTGTTCGCTTGGCCAGGAGTGTTTTCTCACTCCTTCCTCTAAGACCATCTCCCACTTTTCTTTGAGGCGTGAGCTCTGGAGCCCCTCTTCTCTTCCTTTCTCCCCAGGCAAATCTTCCTCCTGGGTGATCTTACAGAGCCACTCAAGGCCCTGGCTTCGTGACCCTTGTCACAGTTATTAATAGTTACATTCGACGCTGGAACATGAGCTCCCAGCAAACAGGAAGTGCTTTCGAGAATCACTGTTTCCGGTGGCTGTTGCTGTGGCCAGCATACACAGTGTGTTCAAATTAATACAAGCAAACTGGACTTTTCCAGTCCTGAGACGCCTAAGATGAAGTATTTCTTTCTTTTTACACTCAACCAAAACTAGGATTACTGAAACAGAAACTAATTCACTACTGGCTACATGTTTTTCAACTATTCAACCTGCAAAATACAATGTTTAAGACATGACTTACCTCTTCTGAATAGTTCTTGGAGACTTTCAGCACTTTGGTTTAATACAGCCCATATCTCCTCCTCCTGCAGTGGTCCACCCCGAACCTCCAGGGCCTCTGCTAGTGACACATGCATATTACCTAGGAAACAGATGAGAAAGCATCTTCGTGAGCAACGTAAGTGCCCTTCCATCAGTGAAAGCCCTGTACCAGAGGCAAGCTATACACTCCCATCCACCTAAGCTTCCAGTGTGGTCTTCGATCTAAATATACCTTACAGACTGAAACCTGGGAAAAGTGAAGAGACCAGAAGAAAGACCCTCAAAACAGCTTCTTGGTCTGCCTAACAGTGCTAATGGCAAGGCTCCTGAGAAGAGTGGGGTTGACTACCTCATGAGAGAAGACAGAAAGCACAGAGGACTAAGTAGTCCCCAAACTACAGATGACGGAAAAAGTAATTCAAGGCTTTTTGGTGTTCAGCTCCAAGCTTCATCTCAAACATGAAAAGGAAATGAGAGGGATAGAGAGAAGGACCCCAGTCATCACAAGAGGACAGTGGGAGCAGGAAGGAACGCATCCCTGTGCTCAGTACACATTTCTCTATTCTTTGATGTATATGTTATTATGAAAACTTTACACTGAAGGAATGAACTATTCCTAAACTCAACGAGGCTGCTAATTCCCCACTTGCTCTAGAAAAGGCATTTCCCCTAGCACCTGTTTCCCCTCAGCGCCTTGGGAACAATAATAATGGTGAAGCCACTTTGGATAGCTGTGAGGAGGAAGGAGGTTAAGCTTGCGACAATGTTTTTATAATTTAACACCACACAGACTTCTCAGACTTGTGGTTCCCCAAACCTGCTTAACCAAGATGCTAAGGCAGATGAGCAGTGGTTGGAAGACAGAGGCCAGCAGGGTCAGAAGCAGACTAGAGAAACTGCATGCAATAAGCTCTGTAGTTATCTTCTAACTACACTCATTATATTTGCAAAAATTGGCCCTTGTTTTAGTTGTTGGTCAGGGTTGTCCAAGAGACTCCCCAAACACAGGCTATTGCTGTTGTTATTGGTTTTCTAGCAGGGGTGGAAGGCAAGTTCCTGTTGTTGAAGATACTGTGCACTTTGAACACAAGGCCCAGAAATCCTGAGATGGATCCGACATGAATGCCTCCTCCCTGGTAACTAATGTTTACGGCACCAGAACCAGAAGGTGCCATGCAAGCTTCCTGAGGAGGGAAGCAACCCACAGTCCAACCCAGCTATGGTGCCTATGATCCACACAAAGGCTAGCACAGCAGATAACCTACGGGTGCAGTGATGACACACATACCTCATAGACAACCAGCAGCTCTCTGTTTGAACGTAAGGCCCATTTAACAAGAGGGCAGCCATGCTGGGACTGGAAACCTGGCCAACTACTACTAGGAAACTTGTCTTTTCAACGAATAGAAATCATTACATAAAACCACAACTGATAAAAATGCAGACTTGTGGAGCCCACTCCCAACTGATGCATGCACAATACAGCTCCTGCCTCAAAGGAGATGAGAGGTCATTGTGGAAGAGGGGTGAAAGGATTTTAAGAGACAGAGAGAAATGGAGTTTGCTGTGGAACTGTCTCTTATAATGTCTAGAAGAAACACCCAGAAAAACTCACCAACATAGCTGCTAAAACAGGAGCTGAACAAGGCAACAGACGTGCTAACATGGAAGAGGAAGGCTCAAGGGGCCTCAGGCCTAGACAAAAAACTACAGCAATGAAGGATCAGGAGAAAAAGTCTTCTCCGGAGAAAAGCACACCCTTTGGTTATCCAATACCAGAACAGACACATATAAGTAACATACAGACTGAGCAGTTTCATCTTATATCTTTAGGAATACACACACACACACACAGAGAGAGAGAGACAGAGACAGAGAGAGAGACAGAGACAGACAGAGAGAGAGACAGAGAGAGAGAGACAGAGAGGGGGGGAGGGAGGGAGGAAGGAGAGAGAGAGAGAGAGAGAGAGAGAGAGGCAGTTCCAGCAACAAGTGAGGCCAGCCTTATCTTTTAACCTGCTTGTCTTTATGTATAGTGAAAAAACATGAAACCATTTCATTTGAGAAAGCAGAGTTTCAATTCAGCTTCTATAAGAAATGAGGTTATTCACTCACACCTCTGCCCACACCAAAAGTTTCTAAGTTTCCATGTGCTTCATCATAACAACAGCGTATCATTATAATAGGAGATGCGCTGCTAAGAGATACGTGGGTTATTATCTTCCTCATGAACTGCTTTAATAGACTCAAGTTTCAACAGAGGCATCAAGATACTGCAACAATCAGATACTAGCAGGGCCTGTGAGAAGGAGAACCCCATAGCGAGTTTCCAGAGAGTCTGAGAACCGGTTAGATGGCTCCTCAGCCTACACACCCCGCAGAGAGAAATTGCACAAGCAGGACTTCTTTGAAGAGATGTGCTGGTTCTCATGTCTCCCCTAAAGCTGAAGGGGTGTGGGAAGGGGCATTGCTCTCACCTCAAGGGAGTGAGAGAGGCTGTGTTGGGACCACGTGACATGCTTGATGCGTTCTCTGGCATTAGACCAGTATCTGTTACCACTCTACGGTCCCACAAGAGTGAGGAGGCACATGGTATCAAAGGGAGCCACGGTTTCATGGGTGGGAAAGGACAGAGGCAGGCTCTGCAGTGGAAACCCTCCTGAAGGACAAGAAAGTCCCAAAATGTAGGCAGTAATGCCGCTGTGCAACACTGTGCGGACGCTAAAGCCACGGCAGGAATGCGTTTAAAACAGGCGACTAGCAGGTGAAAATCTGTTTAAAACAGGTTCCTCCTCCCCAGGAGAGCATGGGCCCGCTAACCAGCTAAACAGGGCTGCTGGGAGCTTGCAGACACTAAGGGGAAGCTCTAGGGGAGAGGGAAGGTAGCAGGGAACTGGGAGCAGTGAAACGAGGGGAAGCTAGGGTCGAGATGAGAGAAGAATAAATTAAAAGTTAAAATGAAAACAAAACAAGAAACAGATTCCTCACCAGCACTAGGGGGTGGGGTGGCTAGATCTGAGTGAGGGGTGAGGGGGCTAACCCAAAGTAGTAAGGTAAGTGCACAGAGAACCACCAAACATCTAACAGGAGAAGCAAGAAGAAGAAAGGAGGGAGAGAGGAGAAAGAGCAAGGTCTACAACTACTGCTTTACTCTAGAGTAGCCTCAGACAACAGCAGGCTGAGACCCCGGTGTTGCGCTGGCTGGCTGGGGGAATACCTTTTCCGGGCTGTCACAGGAAGTGTGGTTCCAATACAGACCCTTAAGAGCCAAGGGGAAACAGTCATGCTTTACCACACACTCGGTTCAAGTCGGGGGGAGACTGCCCAGCTCACTACTCTCTCTTTGTTCTCAGTTTTAAGTGTGATGTGGACAGATAGTGCAACTTGACGGGGCGGGCACAGACAACCCCCTCCCCCAGACACTACATCCCTCCACTGGCAGCTAACTAGAGAGAGACGCTAAAGATTCAGGCTGAAAAGAGGGCCTGTGATATGCAGAGAAGGCGCTTTAATTATACGCTCCATGGGTGTTTTTTTAGCTTAAGTGGCTGCAATTATTTCCGCTATCAAAGAGTAATAAGAGGCCTGGGCATGGTGGCGCACTCCTTTAATCCCGAGATTTGGGAGGCAGAGGCAAGCAGATCTCTGAGTTTAAGGTCAGCCTGGTCAATCTACAAATCCCAGGTCAGCCAGGAAAACTCGAAAGAGGAGGGAGGGAAAAAAAGAGTAATGAAAGAAAGATGGAGAAACCGCCTTTGAGAAATAAAGACAAAGACAAGTGACATCATGGAAAGTAACTTGTTTATGATTATGCCTTAAGTACATCATTGCAGCAGCAACTATTTGTGGTGCATATGTATATGCACATGCATTCCACTAAAATTAAAACTTTTAAGTTTTTGTTTATGCTTTTAAATAAGCTGGTTTTTAAAACATAATTATTCCTTATATAAGGAGTTTAAAACCCAAAATAATTTTTTATGCAACAAAACTTTTCCACTGCTTGCCTTTTCTACCCAAAATGACACTTTTGATGCTGATGCACTGGGTTCTGAATTACAATATATTTTTAATTTGAAGTATTATTATTGTGGAGTATTATACAGTGTGTGAAGATGTACTGCTGTGACTGGTGTACTAGAAAGTTGAATGACCAATAGCTAGGCAGGAGAATATAGGTGGGACTTCCAGGCAGAGAGGACTGTGGGAAAAAAGGCAGAGAAACCAGTGAGACATGGAGCAAGTTAAACACATACTAAGGAGAGGTAAGAAAATCACATGCCAAAACGTAGATTAACAGAAACAGGGTAATTTAGGTTATAAAAGCAGGCTGGAAAAAAGCCTAAGCTAAGGTCAAGCTTTCACAATTAATAGCAAATGTCTGTGTAGTTATTTGTGAGCTGATGGTCCAAAGGAAAGTCTGACTACATGTGTCACCGAAACGTCCATTGTAAATTCACATAGGGCCCGAGAAAGCCAATAACAACAACAACAGTCAGACTGGGCTTCATGGTGACCACAGTCTCTCAGGTAGATCCACTGTCTGCAACACACAAAGGCACAGCTCTTTAAGAGGCTGCTGTACAGCCGAGCACTACTCAGCATTAGGTACAAAGGCCTGCATAGCATGGACACAGCAACTTCCCAGAGCTGAGATGGGGAGGCACTGCTGGGACGGTTAGACGCAGCTTCTGCACCTGCCTGTGAACCCAAAGGGGACAGAACTGGCCACCAGTGCACCATGTGCTAAGTTAGCTGCACAGCAGCTGGCGGGACAATTTAAGATTTGGCTCATGTGGTCAGAGGAGGGTGTGGGCACATAGAGGGCCCAGTCCAGGCCAAAAACCCTCTAAATAGGTACAGTATGTTTTAAATGTGCTTAAGTGTGAAGAAAAGAAAATGAGTACAGTCATAAAAATATAGGTAAAAAATAAAGTCTTAAAGAAAGGGTTAAAGCCAGGCGATGGTGGTGCACGCCTTTAATCCCAGCACTCAGGAGGCAGAGGCAGGCGGATCTCTGTGAGTTCGAGACCAGCCTGGT
>NC_022027.1:53506074-53508304 GCF_000317375.1 Microtus ochrogaster | reverse complement strand
TTGGGAAATGCACATGGTATCTAGATCCTATATGATGCTTTGTTGACTTTGAATTTTTAAATGCTTAAGAACAAGAAACAATAGCGCTGAGAGACTCTGGATTATGGAAACTGCTAAATTAAACCAACCTATATATTTTAAGGATGTCTTAACTTCAGAATGGAAGTTAGAAAATGTGTCATGTTGTGGAAAAGGATGTGCTTGTTTCCACAGGAAATGAAAAGCTATGGATTCATTTAAAATTAATAAAGACCAGATTTGTTTGGAGGAGACCTCCTGAAAACCATGGTTACCGACATGAAGAAAGAAACCAAAACAACAGGACAGGTGATGTATAGGCTAATCCCTATGCTATGAGAAAAATTCTGAGACTGAATGAGACATGAAAAATCTTGTTACCTACTGAGTCCTCATGACTTACTATTACATGGCATCCTTTCATATGAAATGAGTAGAGGTTTGGTAACACTGTCCAAACAGACTTATAAAGTTAAAAGATGCCTTTTGCCTGCTCAAACAAAAAACTAAAAATATTTTTAGCTGACTTATGCACACTGCACATTCCATACTTGTGTTAATGCACATGTACATGTTAACTTTAAAAGTGTGTGTGTGTGTGTGTGTGTGTGTATGTGTGTGTGTGTGTATTTTAAAAAGGACCAATGAAGATAAGCAACCCAGGTGATCCAGGTTTTCAGAAAGCCTCTGTTGCAGTTTTCTCAAAATTCTGCATCCACAACAACTTCAAGGCTGATAGCTGAGATGGTCCAAGCTCACAGATGATTACAGCCAAGACTTCAGGTAAGCTCTACACCTTCCAATCACAAACACTGATGACAACTTATGCTGGAGAGGTTGTGGGGTAAAGGGAACACTTCTGCATTGCTGCTGGGAATGCCAATTGGTATAATCCCTTTGGACATCAGTGTGGCGCAGAAAACTAGGAAACAACCTTCCTCAAGACCCAGTAATACCATTTTTGGGTATATATCCAAAGGATGCTTAATTGTGCCACAAGGACACGTGCTCAACTATGTTCATAGCTTTGTTTGTCATAGCCAGAACCTGGAAACAACCTAAATGCCCCTCAAGTGAAGAATGGATAAGGAAAATGTGGTACATTTACACAATGGAGTACTACAGCAGAAAAAAAATGACGACATCTTGAATTTTGCAGGAAAATGGATGGAGCTAGTAAACATTATTTTAAGTGAGGTAACCCAGACCCAGAAAGACAATTATCACATGTACTCATTCATAGGTGGTTTTTAAACATAAAGCAAAGAATTTAGACAACAATGAGGACCCTAAGAAAGACTTACATGGATCTAATCTACATGGGAAGTAGAAAAAGACAAGATCTCCTGAGTAAATTGGGAGTAGGGGGACCTGGGGAGAGGGGTAAAGGAGGGAGGGGAGAGGAAGGGAGGGGAGCAGAGAAAAATATAGAGCTCAATAAAAAAAAGAAAAAGAAAGACTATTTACCAAGAAAACCCTCATGAAAACTGTGAAGTCTAGTCTAACTCAACAACTGCAGACACCAATACCAGAAACACAAAATACATAAATAATCGAGGCAACAGGACTTCTCCAAAAGTCCTAAATCTTTAAAACCTGAATACAAAGACAAAGCAATGGTGGAAATTCCAAAGAATCCAAATCTGTCTAGTCTTAAAATTACCAATGACCTCACAGAGGCTCTGTGAAGATCTATGAGGTCATTCCAAGAATAAACAAACAAACAAATTAATGAATAAATAAATAAATGTGATTCAAAACAATAAGGTATTTTTTCTTGAAGATGCTGACAAAAAAAATGAACAAAGAGAGATTCGACAATAACAAAATATCTATAAAAATCTGAAAACAAAAAGTTCAATAAACCAACACAGTGAAAAGCGCTCACCAATAGGCTGGAGGAGGATGACAGACGGATCCCAGGAAGGGAAGACAATGCTGAAGGACATTAAGATAACAACAGGAGCATGACCTCAAGACCCCCGATGGAGCTAGCAGTGTAGCTCAGTTCCTAGAATGCTTTTCTGATATATGTAAAGTCCTGAATTTGATCTGCTTATCACATAAAAGCCAGACCTACTGGCAAATGCCTGTAATCCTGCATTTGGAACACAAAAGCAGAAACATCAGAAATTCAAGTTCACCCTCAGTCATGTAACAAATTGAAGCAAAAATTGATACTAGAAACCTTGTCTCAAAAAAAAAAAAAAAA
>NC_022027.1:53495499-53504713 GCF_000317375.1 Microtus ochrogaster | reverse complement strand
CTTAGAGGAACAGCAGAAGCATCAAGTCCAGGAGAACCCAGACTTATATATTTCAAGTCCTGAAACAAAATAAGGTTTAATCTTATAACTAAGATCATTAAAGGCCAACAAAATTATTGTTTAAAATTAAAGGAGAAGCAGAGATCTCCGATGACAAGCATAACTAAAGCAATGTGTGGCCATTGGCTGAGGACAGCGAAGAGTAGAGGAAAAACTACAGAGAGGCTGAAGACAGACGCGGGATCACAAGTTCATGAAGAGCAAATCTCACTAAGAGAAACAAATGAAAAGCATTAGGAAGGAACTAGACAGATTAACTCAATAAAGCAAAATGAAGAAGAAAGAATTTAGTAAAGGCCTTCCAGTAACTAAGAGTAAGTAATCTTTAACTTTCCAGTTAAGATAGAAACGGAACAGATTAAAGCACAAGATCCAACCATTTGCTATTTGCGAGAAGCTTACCTCCTGGTGAGTGCTCATACCTGAAAATGAAAGGGTGGAAAAGTGTGTGTGTGTGTGTGTGTGTGTGTGTGTATTTGCTGATTTGTTTTTGAGATGGGCCTTCTCTATGTAGCCCTGGAACTCACTCTGTACACCAGGCTGACCTCAAACTCACAGAGATCCACCTACCTCACCTCTTGAATGATGGGGTTAAACGTGTGTGCCACCACTGCACAAGAAAATTACATTCTAAATAAATGGAATCTTAAAGCAAGGAAGAGCAAAAATACTCACACTGGCAAATCAAACTTTAAATCAAAATTAAAGTGATGAAGCTTGCTGCATTATGATGAAGGAAACAGGCAAATAACATAAATTAATGGTGAGTATCTAAGTTTCATATATTGGTATTTACGCAACAAGCATTACTGGAGAGAGAGGTCCAGATATAGTTGTAACAGGAAACTACAACAGCCCATTCTCATTACGGCTGAACTCTAGACCTTAAAGAACTACCATCAACACTCCTCAAACAACCCTATGTAAAAAAAGGCAGAAACGGTTCAAATTCATTCTCAAGTATACATTACTTTGATTCCCAAACAAGATAAGGATACAATAAACTATAGATCAATGAATACAAACATAAAATCCCCCAACAAAATACTATAAACCGGGTCTAGAAGGACGGCTCAGCAGTTAGGAGCCTTTGTTGAAAGACTTTCTGAAAAAATATTCATACACATAAAATAAAAAATAATTTTAATTAAATAAAACAGCAACAAAAATATATTGTTTTCAAGAAAAACACACAAACAAAAAATCAACTCTAGATCATCATGTTGAGGGCAAAACGTCAGACTCAAAGGACAAATGTCTCACTCTTGTTTTTAATTATAGAAACTCTATTCAAAAAATCAAAGTAGAGGGGCAATTTGGGAAGAGAAAGTGATGAGAAGGAGGGAGAGGAAATGGATGACTATAATCGTGAAACGTTTGCACATGTATGAAAATGTCTTCACAAAAACCCACTATTTTGGACAATTATGGTAGGCTAATAAAATACTTTTAAAAATATGCTTGATAAGATAAGGAAAAAGAAAATAGAAGCAACCTAATATATCTTACATATAATCTCATCCCACCACTTGAGAGAGTCTCTGGACCTTCTGTGCTTCACTCCTGACAGTTTCTCAGGTTACTGAAACAGAACAGTGTTCATACTGTGGACGCTGCAACAAGCCCTCCAAACATTAGCAATTCCAAAAGAAATCTAGGATTGTTCACATTAAGTGGGAAAAATGATTCCCTCCTATCAGATCTTATTACCAAAAAGAAAAAAAAAATTCAAGTATTTTAAGAGGGGCTCAAGTGAGTGACAAACTGCTCTTACTTCTTAAAGTCATCATGAACACATATTTTGTTGAAGAGGCGCATTGCCTTGCAGGAAACCCTGTTGTCTTTGAAGGCATAAAGCAACAACTTAAGGCTAGAACCAAACTCAAATAAAATGTATGTGGTAAAGGCAGATGACACTGAAAAGCTGTTTTGAGAAAGGAGTCACAATTTTGAATTAAGCATTCAATTTCTTATAGTGAACACAAGGGGTTTCGACCCAGAACTGTTGACATGACTACTTCCCCACAAAGGACAACTTCTGCTCCACCCCCAGCCAGCCATGCAACCCAGCCTACACTCTGCTTACTGAATGCACAGGATTCAATAGGCCAGAGAGAAACTAGAGGGACACATCCAGGTAGAGGGATCACAAACACAACAGACTGCTATGTTTTGTGGAGAAATAAGGAGGTTTCACAAGAAACACCCAAGTCTTAAAAATAGACAAGAAAAGTATCTTTACCCAGGATCAATTAGTTATAAACATTGGGGTACTTAAAAGAACGGCAACTGAGGCCATAGAATGGTAATTGTTATCTGACATTTATTTCTGAGATAATCCCCACTGCAGTGACTTTATTTAGGGATATCTCAGACACCTGAAGGTTCTGGATTGTGAAAATAAGGCTTAACTATAGGAATTTTACTAATGAGCACGAAGAGATGTGATTCAGTATAAATAAACTTTCCCAGAAATGACACTATGGTCTAAGCAACAAAACCAAGAGCCTGCATGAATGCAGCACCCTAAGAAACACCTCTCTGTATTCACATCAGCGAAGGACTTCAGTTAACCAGATGTGCGAAACGTTGGGTCACATATTAGCTTTCAGTTTGGAGAACCATGCTAAAGCAGAAGAGATAATTCCACCACAGGGTTCAAAGGATGTTGATGTCCTTTCGACAATCTCTATTTCCAAATGTTCCACTTAAAACTGAGCTATAAGAAGGTGAGGCCTGATGCCCGAGACTGTCTTCTAACTTCCACACATATGCTATGGCACAGTGTGCTTGCATTAATAAACAATATATATTTATTTACACACATGCATGCACACATCCATACATACACATACATACATGACTTAAAAAGAAGAAACTGGCCGGGTGGTGGTGGCGCACGCCTTTAATCCCAGCACTCGGGAGGCAGAGGCAGGTGGATCTCTGTGAGTTCGAGGCCAGCCTGGTCTACAAAGAGAGTTCCAGGACAGGCTCCAAAACCACAGAGAAACCCTGTCTCGAAAAACCAAAAAAAAAAAAAAAGAAGAAACTGGGCTTTGGCTAATCTTACTTTGTCAATTGGATTACCTAGGATCACGTACAGAATTACAAAGATTGTTTTTTGAAAATACATACTGATGTTAACTGTTAAGTCTGGAGCATAGTCCTCAGCCCCTAGCATCCATCCCAGCTTCCCTGGCCTAAGAGTTGCATTGCTCTGGACTCCAAATCCCAGCATGCCAGGTTCTGACCCCTCCCCGGGGGAGAGTCAGGACCACTTCCACAGGGTATTTAAGTGGGCTCCCAGAGGAGAAACACATGGTTCCAGGTTTGCATGTGCTCCCTGCTTCTGTCTCCCTGCCATATGCTTGGCCACCTGAGAACGCTGTACTTAATAAAGCGATGGGCGTTTTGATTTGGTTTGATTTGACTTAATTGGACTTCTTTGCACCAACAGAGCTGACCTTCTTAGGATTTTTTTCTTAACATTAATATTATACACTCACAAGAAAACCGTCACCAGACTTTCTATCTCTCTACTCATACTTCAGTGGTAGTGGTAGCAAAAAGGAGGATGAGGAGGAAGAGGAAGAAGACAACAATACAACTACGACAAAAAGGGCTATGAGGAGTTTGCTTGTTTCCAGTATCTCCAAAAACAGGGAAAGGAAGTAATTCCTCTGTCCTGTCCTAAGAACTTATATTCCTTTTTGTTTTTTTCCCTAATGGCAAACTGCAAGCAAGCCCCCAATTAAGTGCTTTCTCTTATAATACTTGCCTTGCTCATGGAGTCTCTTCATAGCAACAGAACAGTGGTGAAAACACCATCAAAGTCAAACTCGGTAAATCACGAGGGTTCTTTTAGGGGTGCTACTTACAGGAATATGGGTGAGAGGTTACATACAGGAGCAGAAATTACTCAAACTGCTGAATCAACATAACTAAGACTTGGAACTTGGAGCACACTGCACAGCATGCAGGCAGCTCGACAGTTGGGGAGTGTCCTTTCCAGGTGGCCTTGGTCTAAACCTCTTCCAGGCAGCTCTTCTGGTTTCTGCTTCTTCCAGGCTGGTCTGCTCTCAGGATTTTTACAACTTGACTTGTCTGAGAGGGAGTCTGGGCTTTTACTGCTTATTCTGCAAGGAGGGCCCCAGGGAATCTGCTCAGCTTCAGGGACTTCCTGAAGCTATTTGGAGTTGTTTACCTTTCTGCTTAAGGAGCTTCCCTGGAGGAAACTATCACACAACAGAATGAAAAGTACTGAGAAAAGGAGATTTGAAAGAAAATTATTCCCTCTTAGGGTTTCTGCTGCTGTGAAAAGAACCATGACCATGACAACTCTTACAAAAGAAACATTTAATTGAGGAGGTTTGCCCACAGTTTCAGACATTCTGTCTATCATCAACATGATTGGGAAGCATGGCATGTGCAGGAAGACTTGGTGCTGGGCAAGCAGCTTAAAGTTCTACATCTTGCATGCAACAGGAAGCTGAGATACTGGGCAGTCTTGTTGGAGGAAGTGTGTTACTGTGGAGGCAGACTTTGAAATATCATATGTACACATGCCACACCCAATGAGGCAGACCACTTCCTGTTATCTGCGCAAGATGCAGAATTCTCATCTACCTCTTCAGCACCATGTCTGCCAGCATGCTACCTTGCTTCCTACCCTGACAATAACAGAGTAAACCCCTGAAAATGTAAGCCACCACAATTGTTTTCCTTTGTAAGAATTGCTGTGATCATGGTGTCTCTTCATAGCAATAGAAATTCTAAGAGAGAAAAAGGTACCAGGAACTGTGGTGGTGTGATAGGCCTGATCATGTTGTTTTCCTTTGTTTTTTGAGGCATTTGGACCTTGCTACTTTGGTTAGGAAAGAAGTAGAATGTATTAAGCATAGCGTAATTGGCCTTACTAGTAGGGGATTGGAAGACACTGGTGCTAACAGTGATTTGAAGGGTAGGGGGCTGGCTCAAGAATTTTCAGAGGAAAATAATTTTAGTGTGTTGCCTAGAGACTGTTCTTGTGATATTTTGGTGAAGAATTTGGCTGATTTTTGCCCTTGTCTAAAAAGTTTGTCTGAGGCTAAAGTGAAGAGTTTTGGATTAATTCCCTTGGCAGAGAAAATCTCAAAACAAACTAGTATAGACTACTGTGTGGTTATAGTGTTAATGAAGATTTATAATGAAAAGAGCAAACTGAGCAAGGAAAAACATTTGAGGAGAAAAGGGACACAGGAAGTAGAATGGAGCTAAATCCTGTGATTAAGGAGACAAACAGATTAAGAAATGGAATAAAGGAGAGATGGCTCCAAGGTTAAGAACATTGGCAGCTCTTCCAGAGGTTCTGAGTTCAATTCCCAGAAACCACATGATGGCTCACAACCATCTATAATGAGATCTGATACTTTCCTCTTCTGACATATAGGCTCATGTGTAGATAAAGCACCATATACATCAAACAAGTCTTCAAAAAGACAAAAATAAAGAAATGGAGTGGTGATCCCAGGGTAAGATCCCACCCAGTTATGTTTCCAACTTGTGAAAAGGAAAGCTTAGAGCTGGGTGTGATGGTGCACAACTCTAATCTTAGCACTCAGAAGGCGTAGGCTCATAGATCACTGAGTTTAAGGCCTGTCTGGTCTAAAGAACAAGTTCTAGAAGAGCCAAGCTCAAGCAGTAAAGGAAACCATCGAAAACAGAAAGCTAGTGAAGATGTAACTTCAAGCACCAGAACTTGACCGCTATGGCCATATGGTTCTGGTTTCAGAGTCAAAGATTAAAGAAAGGCATTCTAGAATCTCCCTCTGTGATTAAAGAAAGTCACTAAGGGAAGGCATGTGTCAGAGGTGTCCCTGACTGGAGGCTTAGAGAGGCCATTGCATGAAGCCGTGATGTTGACGCCTGGATTGCCTTGGAGATCCCAAGATGCTGGAGATGCCAGAGCCGTGGGATACGTGAAGAAGAAAGCTGAAAATAGGGAATAGAACCAGCCCAAAAGAAGTGTGTTGCAGTCAATAAACTGAATGGTGTTGAAGGTCTGAAGAGGGTTTTAGCATCAAACATGGCGATGAAGAGTTTGGAGTTTGCCCAGCTGGTTTTTGGTCTTGCTCTGGTCCAGTATTTCCTCACTATGATCCCTTCCCTACATTTTGGAATAGTAATATATATTCTACGTCACAGTATGTTGGAAGTATGTCATTTGCTTTTTTTTTTTTTTGCGTTTACAGAGTGTTACAGTTAAGATATTGCATGAATCTCAGAAGAGAGACTTTGGACTTTAGTCTATTAAGTAAATTTGAGACTGTTATAAAGACTATGGGTACTTTTGAAGTTGGACTGACTATATTTTTACATTATGATATGGCTACAAGTCTTTGGAGGCCATGGAGTGGAATGTAGTGGCTTGGAAGAAAATGGCCCTCAAAGAAAGCAGTACTATTAGGAGGTGTGGCCTTGTTGGAGTAGATGTGGTCTTGGAGGAAGTGTGTCACTGTAGAGGTGGGCTTTGAAGACTCATGTATTTTCAAGTCATGCCCACACCTGCAAGAGATGTAGAACTCTCAGCTCCTTCTCTAGCACCATGTCTACCTGCATACTGCCATGTCCCACCATGATGATGATGAACTAAACCACTGAACTGTAAGCCAGCCATCAATTGATTGTTTCCTTTAATAAGAGTTTCTGTGGTCATGGTGTCTCTTCACAGCAGCAGAAACTCTAAGACACATTCTTATCACCATGCTACATTTCTCTAGCGTGTATGATTATCACCTTTGGCTTAAACCACAGCTTTTCTGAGAGTGATGCTAATGATAAGAGATATTATTTCTCAAACTAAATCCCAGAAAAGTTTGCCAACAACAAGCAAACCACTCTTAATTTGGTCCCCAGGTCTTCTGATTGGGCAATGGACGAACTCCCCGTTTGGAGCTGTTGCTGCTAATCTCCCCTTTGGACAAATAGAAACACGTCCCAGATTGGAGCATGGCTGCACAGGCAGGCCACCCGCCCACTGCTCGCATCCAACTACAGAACTGTATTTTCATGGACCACACTGTTAATGACGTTGTAATTACCTTCCATTTATAGAACATTTTACTTTTTCCCATTCAAGGTAATAATATAAAATCTATGACTTCTTTTTATTGAAATAATTTCAAATGTATAAATGACTCATTTCAAAAATACTGAGTAAATGTTATTTGTACATGAAATATAGCTTAATAAAGCCCTATTCTTAAAACAAAATAAAGGCTGTGACAGGATGGCTTGTTGATAGAGTGCATATGCTCATGTAGAGGAATATAGTGAAAACCCAAAACCCTTTTTCCAAGGATCCTGACTCAGAACTAAACAGCCAACACTGCTGACATAATGAACATACACCCCGTACCGCAGCTCCCGCTGGACATCCAGCTCCTTCACAATGTCTGCCGTATTCCTGCATGTTTCCTACTCCTTATTTAACAAAACATATAGTATACTCAGATGTGTTTTTCTCTAAGTCCATAAGTCTCCCTACTTTCTAATGGTCCTAAGGGGTTAAATTTTAGGCTATCCCCCTTTATCACTGGGAATTACAAAAAGAATAGAAGAAAAAAGATATGATGGATTATAATACATTTATCATATGGCATATAAAAGGTAATTCCTAAAGAAGTAGAAGAGGAAAATCTTGGAAATGACTTTGATATTTAAAATTTCATTACAATTCCCTCTACCATAATTCTCTCCAACTTTGTGTTCTAGTTTGGTTTTCTCTTGCTGTGCTAAACACTGTAGTGGAAAACCCCTTGGGGAGGAGAGGGTTTCCTTGGCTTACACTTTATCTGCTCACAGTCAGTCACTGAGGGAAGCCAGGGCAGTGACTCACAACAGAACCTGGAGGCTGGAGACGAAGCAGAGGCCATGGTGGAGGGCTGCTGATCCTCGTAGCTTGTGCAATCTGCTTTCTTAGATCTTACAGGACCCCTGCCCATGGTGGCACCACCCCACTCAATCACTCATCAAGAAAATGACCCCAAACACAACCACAGGACAATCTTACTAAAGCAGTTCTTCAGTTGAGATGCCCTCTTCCCAGACACATAAAGGTTTGGGTCAAGCTGACAAAACTAAGCAACACACACTGGGTCTCAGTGTGTGACTCTGGCTGGTCTGAGCCTCCCTCCAGGCACCAGGCTGGCCTCGGCCTCAACAGCTGTTTTCCAGCTGGCACACCTCCAAAGCTGGATTACAGGCATTATTGCCGTGCCAGGCTCACATGAAGTCTGTCAGTAAACTCTCACCCTCATTTCCAATAACATTACCACTCCTGGAGCCCTCCTGCCTGACACTTCCCATGACACACCTCTCTGGGGTTTGTGGTCAAACTGTGTCTGCTCCTCCACCACCCTCTCACTCAATGCGTTTTCTTCACTTGATTTCCTCCACTTTGCTTCTACTGTTCCCTATGCCCACTTGGAAGCTTTTGAAATTTCTAGGTATAGCAGAGTTACTTCACTTTTTATTTATGGGTTTCTATACGATCATGTAGTTGGACTCAGGCAAACGGGTTCACATACCTGGCCAACCTTAAGTCAGAAGTCTAGGGACTTTTCTGATATGTTTACAGAATAGTCGTATCCTCAGTGAGAGGGAAAGTCTGTGATATATACACCTGGCATGTTACAGCACGATGATTAATGCAAAACTCGTTATAGGAAAAGTTTTCTACCACTAAATTCCATGTAGCTAAACCTAATGATAGGCATGCGATAATCAATCTAACAAATGTCATCTATCAAACCCAAATTGAGTACTTAGGGTTGGAAACTTAACTCAGTGCAAAGCATCTGCCTCATATGCAAAAGTCCCTAGGGGTCGTTCTCTTGCACCACAAAAAACCAAAACTAAACGAAACTCAATCTAGTCCCAACTACTAACCTTTTCCTCCACTTTTAATAGAATTTAAGTCATTTATTTTGTGTCCATCAACTGTTAATTTCCCTTGCATTCCGTAAGCATTCTGTCAGAAATTTCTTTTGGTCCTACTTTCAAATTATGTCTTAAATATAGCTATCAGCTCAATGCTTCTATTGCTACCTACAAAGTAAGCTGTTCTCAACTGGCTAGCACAGTGCTACCTGACATGTACCTCACAGAGTCACAG
>NC_022027.1:53490298-53494924 GCF_000317375.1 Microtus ochrogaster | reverse complement strand
GTGAGGCTCCCTGCACTGTTCATGGAGTCACAGAGCTATGGAGCACATGAGGCTCAGGAGCTTTTGAAATATGACTATGGCGACTAATGAACTTCAAGAATTTTATTAAATTTTAACTACTGTACATGTCAATAACACGTACGCGTTGAGTAACATACATACAGAGGTCTAGATGTTATGGGACAGGACGCTACCGCTGCTCTCACTACCTGGAGTCTATCCCGCTGCAGGGATTCTTTCTCAGTGTTGGCCTACCATATTCCTTCTCAGCCTCACGACACACTTATCACACTTAATAAAAATCTAAGGCCACTTCAGTTCACAGCTCCCTGCACGGTTCTGTGTCAGGCTTCTCTCCACTTCAACTACTGACTCTCCATTTCGGTCCTGACAGGCTCAGCTCCAGCCACGGAGACTGGCCGGGGCTCGCTGCTTCATTCAGTGATGGGATCAACTGCTAGTTCACAAAGAGGCTTTTCAGTCTAAAGCAGCAGCACCATCCAGTCCCTGACCTGGGTCTCGCTCACATCGTTATCCAATCACACGGTGCTTCGCAGCATCTTCAAGACCTGACAGTGTACACAGAACCTTCGCTGAAGGCTTCTCCCATCAAGACGGGGAGCACACTGAGTACAGTTTGTCTCATCAACTGGTGACCCCATGTGCCTAGGACAGTTTGGTACAGAATCTCAGTAAGTATACATTAAATGGTAATAAACTCAAATATCAGGAATTGCCTACTCTCCCATTCACATACACACATTTAGTTGATGCTAATGATCTACAAGTGCCCGACTTGGACAACGTGTGGGGCTCAAGCTGAAAGCAGCGTAGATCGCATAAAGCAGATCTGCAGTGAAATCAGCCTGAAAGCTCTTTAAGGCCACGAATTCAGCTGAAAACAAAATAGTTGCCTTGATAATAATTGCCACACTGATCCGTAAGCCCAGGCTAGTCTCTTGCTTCAGCCTCTGGAGTTTTATGGTCATGGGTGTGAGGCACCGTGGTAAAGCACCCACCATTTGGAAAGCGTTTTCCTTGGTAACCCTGACAGACAGACTGCAGAACAGAGCTGAGCTGGTTGTTCTCAGCTCAGTACATCTTCACATGATAAAGGACAGACAGGCATGATGTCCTGTAGAGAATCTGGGAAGGGAGGAAAAGACCTGTAGGGACTGGCAGAGTTCTTCCTGTCTTTCTGGGAGCCTACCACCTTTTTTAAGGCAATGCTACACTGTCTATAAAATGGTCATTTTCTTGCCAGTTGTTTCCGGCGTGCTGTAAGTAGGAATCCTTAAGATTGTCAGAAAAAGATGGAAATAGGAATCCAAACAGTTAAACGATAAACACAGGCTGTATCTGTGCTTGTAGAAACATCCATAGAAAACAGACTGATCCCAGGAAACTGCCAATACCTGCCTATATTCATGGTTCAATTTAAAAATGAACTGGGGCTTAATATAGCACAGCACTTGTCTTCCTTTCTCTGCACTGTTAGAGTCAGTCACTCCTAAGTATTTGGCTAACTGAGGTAATATCAAATCAGCAATAAGCCTTCAACAGTTTCACTTGGACCTGAACAACATGGTGAGTGCTTACTCAACCCTAAGAGTCACTCTTAAATTCTCCAGTAGGTCAATTACACGACATCTGGACATATGAGCTAACATGTACTAAAATCCACAGCAGTACCAGACACGTAGTTCAGCAGCCTGTTCACACCTGCCAGGGACCAATCAGAGTCCAGGGTGACCGCTAACTCCAATCGTCCTGCGTACACAGCACGTGCGGTTGTACTCCTGCCAGTTCTGCTTGGCTTTTAATTCAAATGTCAAACATATCCAGCGTGAGCGTGACTCTGGCCTTGTTCCTAGGGTTGATGGGAGTGAGCACAAATCTTCTATGTGCTGTTAACGAGAAGTGTTTCATCTGTGCTGTCTACACGTCTACAGCCAGTATCACAGGTGTCTGCTAACATCACTGTCTTACAAGGACTGGCAGTGTTTCTTCAGTCCTGACAATTCTGCACTTCTTACAGAACTGTTCTGCTCCAACCCATGTCCAAATGGATTCTGATCACTTCCATTTCACTGTAAATACCCATTTTACATATACCTGACAATCACACCCAGTTTTTAGCTTAATTTAAACTGACTACTTGTTTAATTGGCCACAACAAAAGTATCATGTCCCAGAACAGAAAATTCATGAAAGTTGAAATAAGAAATAATAACTTGGAAACTATGAAGGTCCACATGTTACAAAAGGTGATCACTTTAAAAACAGCACAGACAAAGCCCTCTACATGGAAAATTACAGCACTGTGGCTTTAATAAAAGCGAAGTCTTTAAGGAATCGACTACAAGCAATTTTGAGTGTGGTTCTTGGCTTGGTTTGTAAGTGGGACGTTGATTTCCTGTTTGGTTTATTGGTAGAGAGTTTGTCTGCAGTGGACTGGAAGAATGCTTGCCTGGCACACACCAGGCCTGAGGCTCAATCCCCAGCACTGCCATAGGAGGTCCTTCCTTCTGTGTGTTGCTCGTGTTGGTTAATGAATAAAGAAACTGTCTTGGCCTGATAGGCCAGAACTTAGGTAGGCAGAGAAGACAGAAATGAATTCTGGGAGGAAAAAAGCAGAATCAGAGAGAAGCCATGGATCCTCTGCCTGAGAAGGTCACTGGTTAGAATCTTTCCCAGTAAGCCACTGCCACGTGGCAATATAGAGATTAATAGAAATGGGTTAAATCAAGATGTGAGTTAGCCATTAAGAGGCTAGAGATAATGGGCCAAGCAATAATTTAATACAATTTCTGTGTGATTATTTTGGGGCTAAGCTAGCCGGGTGGCCGGGACAAACAAGCGGGTTCCTCCTTACAACACAGCACCATGTAACCAGGTGTGCCTGCTCAAGCACACAGCAGCAACATCAATGTAGTGCAGCCAAGCAGACCAGTAGTTCAAGGGCATTCTCAGCTACGTTCTCCTCTTGCTGGTCATGTCTATCTTCAGAGAGTCAGTCCCAGAGGGAGGTGCTGAGCAGATCACAGTCACTTACTGCTCCTCCACAGGGCCTGACTTCAGGTCAGGACCCTTGGGAACCCTCTGGCCTCATCTGGCACCTGTACTCACATGCATATATCCATACACACACACACACACACACACACACACACACACACACACACACACACAGTTCACACCCACATACAAACTAAAAATAATAAAAGTAAGCCTGGAACACATGTTTAATCCCAACATTCAGGAGACAGAGGCAGGTGGACCTCTTAGTTTGAGGGCAGCATGGTTACAGAGTGAGTTCCAGGACAGCCAAGACTACAGAGACACCCTCTTTTGAAAAAACAAAAAACAACTAACCAACCAAATAAATAAAAAGAATAAGAATAAATCTAAAAGGGGGGGTAAAGACCAACATTCTTGGAACCCCTGCAGTTAGAATGCAAGCAACCTGTATCCATTACCTCTAGCTGACAGTAGGGAGACAGACTCTAGAAAATGAAAACCTTTCTACCAGTCCGACACGGGAGAGGAAAAGACACTATGCAGAAAGAGATAAAGCAGCAAGCCAGCTTCAGGGTTGACTTCTGGCTGACATCCGGGAACCCATACTGCAGGAAGGTTCCCACCACTTCCAGAACGCAATGCCAGATTGCTTCTGAGTGGTTCGCTGTGTCTAAACGGTTTGTGCAAACACGGAGGTTTATGATGAATACCTGCATTCCTTCTGGGAAGCTGGAACAAAAACATGTATAGCCCAAGTGCACCCACACAGCCACTACGAGTAAAAACCTCAGGTTCTGTCACTAGTATTAAAGCCTGCTTCTTCAGGATTCCAGAGTATGCTAAAGACCAGCTGAGACACTCAGCCTCATAGACTGAACAACTACTGGATTTTTGTGGACTTCCGGTTGGTAGACAATTATTGTTCATTGTTGGACTAGCTGAACCATAGTCTGTAAGCCATTCTAATAAACCCCTTTCTCTGTGTGTGTGTGTGTGTGTGTGTGTGTGTGTGTGTGTGTCCATTCTATAGTCTCTCTCTCTCACACACACACACACTTATTCTATAAGTTCTGTTCCTTTAGAGACATTAATACATGAGATTCTGAATCTATAGGTTAACATCTTTTAATAATACTTAGAAAATTTAAGCCAGTATTTTTTCTAATTTTTATTTTATGCCTCTGTTGTCTTCGAGGATTCAAATTTCACATGAATTACTAGGTCACAACTGACTGATGATGCTCTGTGCATTTCAACCTCAGTAAGTTTACTGCTGCGTTAATTTTTTTTGTTGCTATGACAAAAATACCAAAGAAAAATCAATTTAGAGGAGAAAATGATGAAGTGTGGCTCATGATTTCAGCCTATGGCCATATGGTTCCACTAACGGTGAACTATGGTCAAGAGCACCATTCCTGCAGAGAGCCAATACTGGGCTCTCATCTCAGAGCAGGTGGGAAGGGAAGACGGAGAAGGGAAGGGAAGACAGAGAGGGGAGGGGAGATGGAGAGGGGAGGGGAGACGGAGAGAGGAGATGGAGAGGGGAGGGGAGATGGAGAGAGGAGATGGAGAGGGGAGATGGAGAGGGGAGATGGAGAGGGGAGA
>NC_022027.1:53488369-53490180 GCF_000317375.1 Microtus ochrogaster | reverse complement strand
AGAGCCAATACTGGGCTCTCATCTCAGAGCAGGTGGGAAGGGAAGACGGAGAAGGGAAGGGAAGACAGAGAGGGGAGGGGAGATGGAGAGGGGAGATGGAGAGGGGAGATGGAGAGGGGAGGGGAGATGGAGAGGGGAGATGGAGAGGGGAGGGGAGATGGAGAGGGGAGATGGAGAGGGGAGGGGAGATGGAGAGGGTCAGGGGAGATGGAGATGGAGAGGGGAGATGGAGAGGGGAGGGGAGACGGAGAGGGTCAGGGGAGAGAAAGGGCAGGGGTGAATTGAGAGGGAAGGGGGACAGGGAATGGGGAAGGACGATGGGCAGAGGGAGAAGGGAAGAGTCCATCTATGCTCCCATTTTCCCCAACTAGGCCACACCTTCTAATAGCTCATTCAGCTAAGAATTTTTCCGGGAACTAACTCATCACTGAAGTTAGTGTCCTCAAAATCTACTCACCTCATCAGCTGGGGAGCCAAGAATTCAGTTGGGGACATTTTATGATTAAACCTTAATTTCCCTAACAGAGGGATCTCTAAACTTTCAAACATAGCTAGTATACAATATAAAAATTATTTTAATGTATCTACCAATTTTAACTTCTATGTGACTTAGGAGTCTGTCTTGGTTACTGATTTATCTCCTCATTATTTCTCTGCTTATTTACATGCCCAGACGTTTTTTTATTAGATGCAACATATGCTCAATTTTATTTTGCTGAAATCATCAATTGTTCAAAGTCAGTGAACTTATTTGAGGAATTGAACTTTGTTTATCTCAGGTCTTGTTTTAAGGATGTCTTAGGCTTATCCAGGCCAATGCTCAGTCTGGGCTAACGGCTGCTTCCCACTAGGCAACTTGCTACTTCTTAGAAACAGGTGTTAGCCTTGGTCTAAGTACGGGTAGCAAAGGTTTCTTCTAGTTCTTTTTTCCGGCTCCTTTCTGACCTTAGGCAGTTTCCTCACACATAAGTGATTCTGGAAACTCAACAGCTCAGCCCCTCCCAGTGGGCTCCACAACTCTCATCACCCATCTGCACACAGCTCAACAGTCATTTCCCCTGTCCAGAGCCACGGCCTGGAAACAGCTGGGAAATCACACAGCCCAAGCCATGCCCACCTGATGTTTGGTGCACTGAACACTCTTAGTTTGTCTGTATTCCAGTTGTTGCACGATGCGGAGTGAATTTCATTCCTGTTCCATCTTTGCTAGAAGCAGAACTCTCACTAGATTATTGTATGCCTCTCTACACTAAGCCACAGCAAATAGCAGCTCAGCCCCATCTCCCTGACGGACTGGGGTCAGACCTCACATGGTTAAGAGGTTGGCCCTCCAGATTATTTCTGTGGGTCTTTTCATCAACAGTCTTAAAGCCGGCCATTCTTCTTTTAAGAAGCACATTTGAAAGGAAATGTGTTAAGGCAAAGGAATTTTAATGCTGCGAGGAAGAATGTCTGGAAGTTTGTACAGCGAAAGTCAGATAAAACGAGACGTTCCTCCTTCAGTCTCTCTAAGAAGGATTTTTCTTTTACAGTTCTTGCCAATGAAAAGAACATTTATAAAAACAGCACAGAGATACTAAATGTGAAGGCAGGAAAAGAATGGCTGATCCCGAGAAAGACTGACAGTAAAATGTTCCTAAGGAGAACCATGGAGACCAACTACCTAAGACATAGGAACAGCTTCCTTTCCTGATATATGTACATCAGGACAACATGTACACCAGGACAGCATGTACATCAGGACAGCATGTACACAGGGACAGCATGTACACAGGGACAGCATGTACACAGGGATAGCATGTACACAGGGA
>NC_022027.1:53479597-53487243 GCF_000317375.1 Microtus ochrogaster | reverse complement strand
GTGGAATATAGGCCTTAATCCCAGCACACCAGCAGAGATGTGTAGATCTCTGTAAATTTGGGTCAGTCTGGTCTACATAGCGAGACACTGTCTTATAAATCAACAACTGAGAATTGCTGAGAAATGCCTTCATCCTCTAAGGAAACTGAAATGCTTGGCAGTTCCTACTCCAACCATAAAATGACACAGCTGCAGTTTGCCCAGTACTTAGCAACATCATTAAAAGGAAATTTCCAACTTAAATGTTATTACTGGGGATGGTGGTAATAGTTCAAAAAGTGTCAGAAATTTTGACAAATTAGGTAACGTGAGAAAAAAGAAAAATATGTGATACTCTATTGGGGAAAAAAGGAAGGCTTCTATGAAGAAATTCTTCTCAGCAGCCACGTATTATGCTGGACTAGGGCAGTCTGTGCACCTCCACGTTAAGGAAGGCATGCAGATCAGGGTGGCATCAGCAAGGCTTCCTCCTGGGTTTGTATAACGAGCAAAAGGAAGGATACAGTCAGTCACTCAGGAAGGGGACTGGATCTAAAGGAGGAAGGTGACAGATTCTATCTCTCAGGGTGGTACAGTACACAAGGTTTATTTATTCTAAAGATACCCACAGGTTAGTGCAGAAGAAATGTCTGTCACAGTTACTAAAGTCAGCACAGCTCCTGCCTTTCTGTGGACAGCAGAATCATTTGCTTTACAAAAGAGCATGGTCGTGGGAACTACCTGCCTGTGGTAGGAGAAGGTAATTCCCAGGAATAAAAAAGAAAAGGTGTGAACAGAGTGGAGGGAAGTGGCTAATGTAGATTTAAATTCCTGTCTACAAGAACTCTAGGGTGCAAACCCTACCCCTCAATGAAGACCAAAGAAAGAATCTACGGTCCGTGGAAGAACTGACTTAAAAGAGGAAAACTAAGTAGTAGTTTTGAGTTCTATAAAGAACAGCCATCAAACAAACCATGCAACAATTTTACAGCAGGGAGCGCACAGCAGGGAGCTGGTCGAAGCTGTCTCCCCAGCGTGTCGGGGTTAAGTCCATGGCTCCCAGTCTCTCATGGGCAAGTCGTAGTTAAGTTCATTATTCCCAGTCCCAGCCAAAAGTGAGAAATAGTTCTCACTTGAAATATTTAGTGTTACAGTAACTGTGCAGGCTTGGAACCAGACTGCATAGATGCAAAATGTGGACTTTTCCACTTATTATCTTTGCATAAATTAATTTATCTGGTGTCATCTCAATCTCCATACTTGTAAGAAGAAAGACAAGAGAATGTACCATAAATTGCTTTGAGGGGTCAGATTTTTACATTAAAGTAGTATATTTTGAAGCTGATACTATTTTATCTAAACATCTTTGTAAAGCAGCCACCCAGCATCAAGCACTGCTTGTTTCTGTAACAAAACACTAAATTATACGATGCATGGGAATCAATTAGCCACTCCACATTTAAAAAGAATCTTCAGGCAGGTCAGATATCATAATTCTCAATTCAATAGATTCGTCACAATCTAACGCACTACTCCGCAAACAAGCTGATTTCCTCTTACGTATTACCATTTGGGGCATCTTAATGCTTTCTAACTTTTATGTGAATTTTTCCACTCAAAAACAAAACAAAACAAAAACAGGGACTCTGGTAGTTTAAATGTAATTGGCTCAGAGGGCATGGCACTATTAGGAGGTGTGGCTTTGTTGGAGTGGGTATGCCCTTGTTGGAGGAAGTGTGTCACTGGGTAGGCGGGCTTTGAGGTCTCATATATGCTGAAGCCACACCCAGTGAGACAGACCACCTCCAGCTGCCTAGATAAGAAGCATTCCTCTCAGCTACCTCTCCAGCACCATGTCGGCCTACAAACTGACATGTCCTGCCATGCTGATAATGGACTGAACCTCTGAACTGCAAACCAGCCAATTAAATGTTTTCCTTTGTAAGAGCTGCTCTTCACAGCAACAGGGACTATGCTTATAATCATGGCTTATTTACTAAGTTTTATCTCCCTCTTAGGACATTATATCTCTGTTTTACAAAAAGTTCCTTATTACTAATTCTTGGTGATCACAAAATTCACATTAGCTTTAGAGAATCGCCCATCATTCCTTTTCTGTAAGCACACTATGTTGTTCCTAATTTTATACCACTTATGGTCATAAAAAATGTTGTGATAATTGCCTAGATAGCTACAAATTTCTTCAGTGTCTTCTCTAGCTTACTAGGCACTCAATGTTGAGACCACACATGAAGTATTAGTGGGTCAAGACCTTGACACAGACACAGAAAGCTGAAGCATGAGGAACATTCTTGAGCTGTTTAAAGGCTGGTAGACCATTTTATCAACTTGGGTTCCAAGTTGGAGTACCCAAATCCCCCCCATGTTTACACAATTTTTTTTTTTGAGACAGGGTTTCTCTGTAGCTTTGGGGCCTGTCCTGGAACTAGCTCTGTAGACCAGGCTGGTCTCGAACTCACAGAGATCCGCCGGCCTCTGCCTCCCGAGTGCTGGGATTAACTTGTCTACACAATTTTGAGACCATTTCCTTACCCTATCTTATCACACTACTCTACTTGAGACACTAATTACATGAGAAGTTATAGTAAAGACACTGGGGTATAGAATCAGAGACCTGGGTTCAAATCCTTATCAATGAGCAGAGTGACCTCTGGGGCCAATTAAGTATTTCTGAGACTCTGTTCTCATCTATAAAATAGGATTAATGGTAGTATCCTGGTTTGTTTTCTATTGCTGTGATAAAATGTCATGACCAAAGCAACTTGGTTGGGGGGAGGAGAGACAGTTTGCAGAATACAGAAGAAGCCAAGTGAGGAACTCTGGGAAGAAACCTAGAGGCAGGAACTGAGACAGAGCCCACGGGAGACCATCCTATGGCTTTCTCTCTGTGGCTTACTCAGCCTTTCTTATACAACCAAGGACTACCTGCTCAGGGGTGGCACCCCCCACAGGCTGTGCCCTGCCACATTGATTATTACTCAAGAAAATGTCCAACAGACTTGCTTATAGGCAATGCAACAAAGACATTTTCTAAATTGAGATCTCTATTCCTAGATTACTCTAACTTGTGTCAAGACTGACAAAAGAAAAAAAAATCCTAATTAGGTCAAAGGTTCACTTCACTTCACAAGATGGGGATGAAGCCTGTGCTTTTGGTTTTCTGTTTTGTTTTTTTTGTTTTTTTTCTTAAACAGGGTATATAGCCTAGACTGTCCTCAAAATCCCATGTAATCCAGGTGGGAGATGGCTTCAAAGCTGCTGCAATTCTGTCTTTGCTTCTCAAGTGCTGGGATTACAGCACTGGGCCAGCATGCTTACTAGCTCAGAGTCTCAGTGACTACCCAAAGTGGTCATAACTTTACTGTAACCTTTTCTGTATCCATTTCAACAGCAGTAATTTGAAAGGCAATGAACATACATACATACATACATACATACATACACACACACACACATATTCATACCGGTTTAATATACGTATTATGATACCAAATGGTATTTAGAGACTGCTGAATCTTGAGGACAGTTTTAAAGATGGTAAAATAACAACATGCTTGCTGGGGATATCATTTAACGGGGCAGCTTACAGATGAGGACTAGCTCAAGCATTATATATGTCTATGCTTCACTAGCATGCGTAAGGCTCAGGCTTCTATTCCTAGCACTGCAAACACCTTAAAATAGTAAACAAATCATATAGATAGGTTTTATTCCTCCTAACACATAGCATGGCACTTTTTTTTCCTTGCGACAGATTAAGAAATCTTGGTTATTTACTCTGAGATGTAAATGCAGCTGCCACACAAGCCAGGTAACTTGAGTGGATCCCCGGAACCCACAAAAAAGTGAAGGCTCAAACTCTACAAAGTTACCTTTTGCCCTTACACACGAGTAGTGGCATAAAATCCCCCCTCCCCAGGAATAATAAGTGAAACTTTTTCTCAAACATATTCTTAGTCGAATCTTTCTTACAAAGTCAAAGTAAACCAGGAGTTGATTTATGTGGTAGACTAACATTATTCCCTCTGGGGACTTCCTTAAAAATACTTCCTTTCTGAAAAATTTCTTGAGTTAGAAAGATGGTTCAGATGGTAGAGGTATGTGCCACCATGCCTGATGACCTGCATTCAATACCTGGGTCCCACGCAAGACCAGACAGACCCAGCTTCCACAAATGTTAATGGTCTTTGACTTTCACATAAAGAGGAAGCGCAGGGTGCGTGAGCATGCATGCACACACTCAATCAATAAATGTAATGTTTTTAAGTCTTAGAAAAGGAGCAGCAAAGGAACGCACACTAGAACTCTTGGGTACATTGTACTAACCAAGGCAACGTATATGTGGGTTCATGACCTGGCTAGGTAGGGTGACCTTTCAGAATCTTGTATCACATCTCAGAAGTTACAAGAGTGAGTCAACCAGGTGACTATAACAAATCAATAAGTATTTGTAGATAATGAAGAAATGGAAAGTGTACATCAGGGGCCTCTGAGAGGACTCAACACAACAGAGCTCAATTCCCAGAACTTGGATGCAGGTGAGGTAGAATCAATCCCATAAAGTTGTCCTGACTTCCACACTTGTGCTATGTCACACACACATATACACACACTCATACACACACATTCACATACACAAACAACTTAAGAACTTTTAAAGGTTAACATCAAGTGGTCAAATCCTTGCTATGTCTGTTGAGCTGAATCACATTTGATGGTACACCAGATAAAACACTGACCTGGACTGAGATCGAAAGTTAAGATTCATTTCAAAACTTGTATGTAGTCAACACATGCCAAGTTCTACATTAATCTCCAAGAGGACGGAAAGTTCTTTTCTAGTCAAAACAATTTTCATAAAGCATTACCAATTATTTTAAAGATTTGAATCCTAGCACTTACCACCATCAATAAATAAGAATAAAGGCTGACAGTAAAATTGCCCTAATGGCAAATGAAACCCAGCTACAACAGCAGAGCGCTGGACAACAGAAAGGGTTTGCGTTCATTTAAACCTTCTGAATTTACAGCTTGTCTGGCTCATCTTAAACACAAGCTCCAGGCCTAGATTAAGTGATTAAGCAGCCAATTTCTGACAAGACATCTTCAATCAAACAAATACCTCACACATTTTATCAAGAGCCAAGATCCTCTGCTGGCCTGCTCTAAGGACAGGAAGATAAAGAACACAGTAAAAAATTTAATTCAGCCAAAAGCTGGCTTCTCTGTAAGTTCACAAAAAGCTGGCTAAAGCTTTTTCCACTTTGCTCAAAACACCCACGCAAACGTCCCTTCCTTTTACAGAGGAAAGCTTCTTTGATTATAGGAGCACCTCTACCTAAATCTCACTTCTTTCCTTCCAGACAGAGCCTCCCAAAGAGACAGAAGTCTTTCTTACTTTTCCTGCCACATGGACTTCCTCAGAATCTGTTCCAGAACCTCCGGCACTAAGAAGGAATGCCATTCTGATACTCTGAAACCTCCCTGACCCTCCAGCTCTCCTCCGTATCAAGGCACACTCAGTTTTAATTGTCTTCCTCCCTCTTCCTGCATCAGCACAGGGACAGACTCCCCTGCTGCCCCTTCGGCAGCTGGCTGTTCTCTGTCCCCCTCTGGCACTCCTACTGGCTGCCCAGGCTTGGCATCACTGTGCCCCGACTGCCATGCACTGGATTACACTTCCCTGGGTCATGACTCCACCGTCTGCCCTTCTCTGTCCTCTCCCTTTCCCCGTTTTTCCAAGCAGTCTGTAGCACTCTGACCGGACACTTCCTTTCTCCGCATTCACTTGTTCCGCACTAGGACACCACGCTCGTTCCTAGGCAGCTAATATTTTCAAGTTCAGCTCAACAAGCTCTGCTTCTCAAGTGAGTCCTCACTTCTCATCACTCCACACTTTCTTGGTGAAAACTTTTGTTGTGCTTCTACAATCATTTCCTCTTTTTCTTATGCTTAAAAAAAAAAAAACTATAGAATTTGAATTTGGAAATAGAAACCAGGCTCCCGCTTCCCCCAGTATTTCTCCAAGCAAAGCAATCCTGAGGACAACATGGCTAGAGAAGACTTCAGTGTCTCAACTGTTTACAGCGGGAACACAACCTTGCAGAAACATTTACAACTGTTGCTGTCTTAGCCACAGTCAAACATTCACAACTGTTGCTGCTGTCTTAGCCATACTCAAATAGTACGGTGAACATTCTCCCTGTGTCACATTCTCAAAGGCACAAGACTGGTTTCCCCATCTTGTTTCCTGTTTAATCCTGAAGTAGCTCAGCCACAGCATTGCTGCATTTAGAACCCTCACATGAAAAGACCAATCTGGTAACCAAAGCACAGGCCTCCTCCAAACAGTGTGAGCCACGGGGGAGCTAAGCTCTGAATGATAAGGGGACAGATAACTCAGGCTGCAGGCTCAGCACTACCACAGCACTTCTTAGGCGTCTATTTCCTCGAATTTGAGTGATAAACTCAAATTGTTTATATATTTACCATTCAAAATAAAGCTTACAAACTCTTATCAAGCAGATATTATTTTTTCCATTTTACAAAACAAACTCAGAAAAAAATTATCCAAAATCACTCTGTTAAGTAAAACTGACACTGAGGACTAGCTAAACTCAAAACTCTGAACTCTGTCTGCTGTGTTGTGCATCCTAACTACCTCCCGAATGCGAGTAAACAAAGCATGTCACTCTGGATTCTGTTTTCACAAAACTAAACATTTATGAATGGCTATGAACAGACACTGATCTGCTTTGTTGAAATGCTAGCATTAACTCATCTGAGTGGGTCAACAGTAGACCAAGTGCTGACTGACCGACTAACAAGAATGAAGTACCAAATAATGCCAACAATAAAGGTACCAAATGGCCACACTGCCTTAAGCCAGCCTCTCCAAGGAGCATGTGCACTGTTCAAGGTCCCCACTGGAAGCCCTATGTGGTCACACCAGTATAATCCTAGCTCTGGGGAGAGTGAGAATGGAGAGCCAAAAGTTCAAGGCCAGCCTGAGCTACACAGCAGGATGCTGTCTCAAAATCAAAACACAGACACACACTCACAGATAGACAGACACACACGTGAGCACGCGCACACACACACACACACATACATACACACACACAACACATACTATGTTGAATTCAGAGAGAATAATAATTGGATCCCCAATATCTATTAGAATTTGTTTTAGGACAACCAAATATCCACCAAAATATTACAACTTTCAGCTTTTTTGGGGATTGCCAAAAGAAATGGAAGCCATTGGTGAGAAAAGGCATACAATGTAAAATTTCCCACTTCATTTATATCATATCTGCCTGCAAGAATAACATTTCAAATAGAATGCTGGCAGCCATATTGAAATCATAAAACCATTTTGAGCAAACATATAGGCATCCCCCTGAATATTAACCTTCATCAGGCGATGAAAGGAGACAGAGACAGAGACCCAAATTGGAGTACCGGACAGAAATCTCAAGGTCCAAATCAGGATCAGAAGGAGGGGGAGCACGAGTAAGGAACTCAGAACCGCGAGGGGTACACCCACACTCTGAGACAATGGGGATGTTCTTTCGGGAATTCACCAAGGCCAGCTGGCCTGAGTCTGAAAAAGCATGGGATAAAACCGGACTTGCTGAACATAG
>NC_022027.1:53465510-53478282 GCF_000317375.1 Microtus ochrogaster | reverse complement strand
GATGAAAACTATGCAATACAGAAATGGAGAAGGAAAACAGATGTCTAGGGGATTAATGACATAGTCAGAAGCTGCCCAACGAGCTCCAAAGGAGATTCTGTGATATAGGAAAGAAAACTCCAGCTTCCACAGCCCATGATTACATTAGGTTTCTTTCATTAGCTACCCACTACAACTTCTCATCACTACTGAGGGAGCACAAGCAGTTCACTGAAAACAGTCTAGAAAAAAGTGAACACAGCCGGGTGGTTCTTTAATGGTGAATCTCTGCAAGTTCAAGGCCAGCTTGGTCTACAAAGCAAGTTCCAGGACAGGCACCAAAGCTACAGAGAAACCCTGTCTCGAAAAAAAACAAAGAGAGAGAGGGGGGAAGGGAGAAAGGGAGGGAGGGAGGGAGGAGCACAGTGAGAACCTGGAGAAGCAAATCCATCCTCCATCCTTGTGTATCTCCAGTGACTATCAGGAACAGCAGTTCATGAACAAGGGGCCATTTAAAAGCTAAGCAGTGTGAGAATGCTGCCATGGTTTATGTAGCCCACGTCCAGCTTAAGCAACATCAGGACCGCTCATCACAGTGAGATTATCTAGCACCCAACCGGGCAGGAGAACAGTATTCCTTCTCTAACATAGTCTTCATGAATTACATTTGAACTGTATCATACATCCTAGAATCCCCTTGAAGTAAAAGGCTTGGTGTGCTAAAGTAAACATCAAGAAAGATGTAGAGGCAATGCTATTTAAAATAGCTCCATTTGGTTCTCAGGTGTGCACTGAGTGTGAAACATTATGGAACAACATTAAAATACTTTGTCTAAAAGTTTAAGTAGCTGGGTGTGGTGGACACACGCCTTTGATCCCAGCACTCTGGAGACAGAGTAGGATGATCTCAGTGAGTTCAAGACCAGCCTGGTCTTCCTATCTAGTTCCAGGATAGCCAGGTCTATAAAGAGACCCAGTTGATCGATCGACAGACAGACAGACTCCTATTTATATCTTAATATTGAAGAATGTATCCTAAATCCCTAGATAGATACTCACTGTGATTCTAAGAATTCGGTGCTATAAACATGAACACAGGAGAACACGCTGGCCTGAGTGATAGCCAGCATTACTGGGAACCACGCAGTAACACCTGTCACCTTACACGCAGAGCGCAACACTACAGGGCTCCAGTGCAGTTTGTTCCACATACATCTGAATTCCTGCACTAAAGCTTCCACTGTCATCTATTGAATTGTTTTCTTTTCTTTTTCTTTTTTTTTTTTAGATTTAGGCTACAATTCCATCATTTTAGATGAGTTACAACTAATGGGCTATTTTAAAGGCTTTGATAAATTTTTACACAGTCTAATAACAGATATATTACATATGGATCCTTGCCATAAATTCTTTTCTTAAGCTGGACATAGAAAACAGCATAAAATGGAATAGCCTGTGCAAGAAATGAATTTAATCACTACTATGCTCAAGTGATTGCATAAAATTACAATCAGCTCACATGAGAAACAGGAAAGGCACTGAGAGGAACCTCATGGATTACTCAAAGCTGAAATTCCTCTTGTAAGATACTGATTATTCTCTTCCTTTAAAAGTTGAATGACATTAGATTTTTCAGGTGAATATTTTAAATGCCAAGTATTTACTTCAGTTGGATATACTGAAATGTTCACAAGTTGTACTTTTCTTGACAAGAAAATGACAAGGAAAATTAAGTTTCTTAAGAGGATTCTTACTTTAAATGATTCTCAGAGCATCTTTCTTAAAAATGCAAAGCAAAATGCAACTTTTAAGTTGCCTTTGTTATCATCCCACGGGCACAACTGTTCTAACCTAGGTATTCTCAGAAGGATTCTGTTTGATTCCAGGAACAATAGTCCATGTGGTGGGACACACAGTAATCTATCACTGAGACAGGTGGATCTGGATCAGGAGCTCAAGGTCAACGCAGGCTATATACTGAATTTGTAGCCATCATGGGCTATGCTATAAACAACAATAAAGCTACCCTTAGGACACAGTAGTCTGTGTGCAACACTGTATTATCTGAGCAGGGAAAGAGTATATGAAAGAACCTGGTAGTGGTGGGGAGACCTTTAATCCCAGGCAGAAGCAGGTGGATGTTTGTGAGTTCAAGGCCAGCCTGATCTACAAGAGCTAGTTCCAGGACAGGCGCCAAAGCTACAGAAAAATCCCTTGGAAAACAAACAAACAAAAACCAAAGAAAGAATTGGCTACCAAGAAAGCAGAGTCTTAATTGAAATTAACATTTCTTTTCATAAGAGCACAATAAAACCTCGACAACAGACGTCCTCTTAGGTGTTCTTCACAGGCGTGGGTGAGCAGGAGGGTGAATGACACCATTTCTTTCAAGATGACGTCAGCAGGGGACCTGTGGCAGTCACCAGTAAACTCAATGGTTCAAGGTCAGCTTCCAATTTTCTAAAATTCTTTGGAATTTTTTTCTCTACAGGGAAGTCTTTCACCCCGGGGAAAAAACAAAGTCAGTGTCTGTGCTCAGTTTAGCACCAGATAAAAAGTTCCTTTTGAAAATGTGATCGTATCATTTGATAACTAGGAGTCTTCCTAGGCAGAAGAATAAAAATGATATTCCTTCAAAAGTAAAAGCTGTCATGTGTTCCCAACACTGGAGGCAGAATGATGACTGCTTCTATTTCTAGTGTTTGGGACATGACATTTCCACATGTGAGGCTAGGCACAGGAGAGGGATTAAGTTGGACTTAGAGGACTCTGAAAACAAAAGTTAGACCAGGTACAACACAAAGAGATTAACTCAGGCTTCCATCACACCTGCAGTGGTAAGATGAGGGGCGTGGGGAAATGCTGGAGGCAGAAAGGGTCAAAAGGAGGGACTGGGATGGAGGACACTGGAGGGTGATGACTGGGAGGGTTAATCAAAACAAAGGGGTATGAAAAGCCATTCAGTAACCTGCTGTCTGGAATTCAATTTAAAAAAAAAAACCATAAAAGAGTTTGAAGGCAGAGACCCAGAAAGGACAGTCACCACTGGTCCTGAGTCACTAAAATTACCCCTGTGCCAGATGTGAGTGGGACCTCAATAGGTCCCAAAGATTCCCAAAGCTATACAGTACAGGGTCTTGCCGTTCCTCTTGATTAGCATGCTGGCTAAATTCTTGTCAACTTAACAGAAGTTGGAGTCACTTGGAAAAAGGGTATCTCTAAGGAGGATCTGACCTATGGACATGCCTGTGGAGGCATTTCTTCATTAATACCTTCTGCAGGAGGACACACTGTAGGTGGCACACCCCTGCAGGAGAACACACTGTAGGTGGTACACCCCTGCAGGAGGACCCACTGTAAGCAGTACACCCCTGGGCAAGTAGCCCTGAGTTGTATAAGAAGGTTGCTAAACAAGCAGATAAGCTGCATTCCTCTGTGTTTCTGCTTTGGTCCTGCTTCAACTTCCCTCATGAGCTATGGAGGTATAAGTCAAAGACGCCCTTTCCTCCCAAGTGGCTTTTGGTCAGTGTGTTATACCACAGCTAAATGCTAAGTAGGAAGTTACTCTCCTGAACTAGTTCATAAGAACGTATTGCTGGAAAGACCACACACCTTGGATCCAAGATACAGACAAAGCAAGCTGGAACTGAGCGGCAGCTTCCTTCCTGTGGCTGGTTCTCATGGTCTGCATAGTGCTTGAGGCTACCAGCAGTAAGAACACCAATGACCTCATCCAGTAGGAACCTTGGGTAGCACAACACCAACCTTCCAGGCAAGATGTACTCGTTTCTGCCATAGTGGCACAGCTGTTACGGGTAACCAACTGCTTGGTGACTACACTTGAGGCCCTGCTACACAAAGAAGGGGTCCAGGCTTAGCACTTTAAACCCAGTCCAAAACCAGTGATGGAGGAAGTCTTAGGCTCTAGGTGGGAACCTAATACTGCTTCTTGGATAAATTAAAACCATCAAATCACATTCTCAATATTAATGTTATACCTACAAACAAGGGCTACTTAGTTTTAATCAGAGAAGCTGCTTGTATTAATGACTTGTCTATTGATGGAGAAAAACACTACGACCACAGCAACTTAAAGTTTATTTTGGCTTAAGGTTTCAAGAGGAGTGGCGTTCCTCACACCAAGGAGGCAGTTAGGAGCCAGGGTGGCTGGTGCAGCAAGCTGAGGGCTCACATCTTGAACCATAAGCAGGAAGCACAGAGAAAGAACTGGAAATGGCACATGGCTTTGAAGCCTCAAAGCCCACCCAGTGACATACTTCCTCTAGCAAGCCCACATCTTCCAAACCTCCCCAAACAGATGCATGTATTCAAGCATCTGGGCACCTGGGTACATTCTGATTCAAATGTCCACATATCTTGTAATGAGAAGAGGGGAATGCAGACACTTCATGGCTGCACAAGATGCTTATAATAAAGGACACTGCAGGACTCAGCCCAAACGGTTAGACCGCCTTTTAAGGCTTTTAAGGCTCAATGAACATTGCATAAGAGAGGACAGAAAGAATATAAGGGCCACTGGATAAGGAGAGGGGCTACACAATGTGATTTCTACGCATGACATGGTAGCTATCTGCTGGCACCAGGCCTATACAAACTGCATCTACCAACAGTCGGTTGTGGATGAGGATGGGGTAACACGGCCCCATCACTGTGAAACTATTGGCAACTGTATTAGTCAGGATTCTCTAGAGGACCAGAACTTAGAGAACATATACACCTATATTTAGGGGATTTATTAGAATGTTTACATTCTAGTGGTCCAACTGTCTACCAAAATAGGTTTAAAATCCCATAACTATTCAGTTCATGAGGCTGGATGTCTCAGTTGATCTTTTTTGTATGTCAGAATCCATGGAAGTAGGCTCTATGCCAGGGAAGGCGTAGACTTGACAGTGAGAGCAGGCAGGCAGGAGCAAAAGCTTCCTTATTCCATGTTCCATGCCAGCAGGAGGTGTGGCCCAAATTAAAGGTAAATCTTCCCACTTCAAATATCTGGATTAGGAGTGGGTCTTCCCATTTCAAATGATTTAATTAAGAAACAAAGCAAACACCTCACAGGTGTACCCAACTATTTGGGTTTTCGTTAATTCCAGATGTAGTCACTCCAACAGCCTAGAGCAACCAGTCCAGCAACATCTGGGGATATGGGAAGGCAGAGTATCTAGTTGCATCCCACTGGTGAGCACGCCAGGCTCTAATGGGTAGTTTAAAATCTGTGGTCACACAGACAACTCTGGTTAAACTCTGTGAGAACAAAACAGAGTCATGAATATGGGGAGGTTTGTAAAGAGAGGGGACCAGCTCAGCTGGGAGGGAAACAGGAGAGGACCAGGGAAGCATAACCAGGGCGCACTACCATCACGAATGGAAATGTCGAAGAACAGAATTTATTACTAAAACAACAACAAAAAGAACTAAAAAAAAAAAATACGGCATTTTTTTTCTTAAAAGAGCAATTTTAGAGGGCTGGAGAGATGGTTCTCACAGAGGATCCAGGTTCAGTTCCCAGAATGTGGACAAGTGTCTGGAATTCCAGTTCCAGGGTATTCAATGCCTTCTTCTGGACTCCTTGGACCAGACACAAACACAGTGCACATATACACATGCAGGCAAAACACTCATAAACACAAATCTTAGAATACAGCAACTTCAAGGTTGGGAATGGAGTTGGTGGATATAAGCAAGCCTCCAAGTTGAACCCCATCGCCCGAGAAGACAAATAGACAACACACAGTTTAAATTACAAGCTTGAAGAAAATGACTCAGTAGATTCACGCACGTGGGTGTGCAAATGCTCCCGTGTACATGCATATATATACACAGAAAATATAATGACATAATAAAGTATTTTCTATACTATGTGAGTCCAGAGCATTGCTTCCCAAGGTACTTCTACGGTGTAATCTCTTGAGTAGCTTCTAGAACTTCATATGCCTGGATCTGAAAGTAAGGACTGTTTTATGAGCTGATGTCTGAGCATACAAAGTATTTAAATCTAGCTAAGGTACAATGTGACTGGGTATCACTGAGCTAGAAAGAACATTAGAAATGAAGCACGGATGCTAAATGAGGTAGACATTTCTTTTCTGGCCCTTTGACAACCCAGGTTCAAGCAAAAAACAGCCAAACAAAAGAACTCTAAGGCTAAAAGTGAGCTCCACAGTCTAAACCAGTGGTTCTCAGCTTGTGGGCTGCAACCCCAAAAGGGGTAACAATCAAATATCCTGCAGATCAGATATCTATATTGTGATTCAGAACAGTGCAAAATTACAGTTATGAGGTAGCATAGACAAATAAATGGTTGGAGGTCACCACAGCACAAGGGGAGTATTAAAGAGTCAGAGCATTAGGAAGGTTGGGAACCATCAGTCTAGACATTCAGCCATGACCTGAGGATACAGTCACAGGCTTCTATAGTTAAGAATGCTACTTCATTCTGTAAAAGGTTAGCAAGGAGGCCGAACAGGCTAAACAAGACTATGTGAACTTGCACTTAACCATGTCTGCACACACTTAATCTCGTCTCAAACTAAACTGGATGAGACACTGTTGAATTATTTACAAAAAATACATGGACTTCAGCAGGTCTCTAGGATTTGGAGAACTCTGCCAGACAGTTGGGCCCTTGGAACTCTTCAGCTCAGGTTCTGCCCCAGGCAGTTCGTTGGAAAACATTTTCACACTTTTCCTTTGTTGAAATAAACAATAGAAAAGTAAGTTTCTCTGGTCAAACATGAGGTAATCAAACACTTAAGCAAGTATCAGACCAGCCCCTGCTCCAAGTTCCTAGCATCACAAAGCAAACTAGGCAGGACAGGAACACAGTAAGTTTAAGGTCCTAGCAGTACCACCCTCTATGAGATCTTAGGAGTTACTGCTTTTTTTGTTGATCTTTGTAAACAATTAAACAATTGGTTTCCTACCGCTTTACAAGCTATTAATAATGGCCACACATTTGGGAATGCAGTATGGTAGGAACAGGATAGTTCCTCCTGACACCAGAAGGATTTAGAGCACATTTTTAAACCTAGCACTCAGGAGGAAGGGCAGCAGAGCTCTGTGAATTCCAGGCCAGCCTGGTCTACTTAGTTAATTCCACAACAGCCAGGGCTCTGTAGCGACTCTGTCTCAGAACAAAACAGAAGTATGTTTTTAAAATGTTTCCACTTTTCCCTAGACCTCCTCTCTCAATGCAGCTAGCATGCCAGTTCTGATATGACACCAAATTTGTAATTTTAACTTAGCTCATTAAAAGTCATACATTAATTCACTGATGAAAAGATATCTTTATAGCTCTTGTATGCTGGACCTGCTTTAATTTTTAAATGGAGTAAAACTTTCAGAAAGGGTCCGGAAGGTTAGGGAGAATCCAGAGTTGTAAATGCCCCATCTTTCCCATCACAGAAGACTTTTCTATCCTGATCTGCAGTATCTTTTCTCCTACCAAAGTGATGGGAACTCAAAGGGTCAGCCGGCTCCATAGAGGCCTGATAACAATACTTTAAACACCCTATTCCAACTTCCCCAAACACATCCAATCAGAACAAGCTGACAAAGAAATGTACTGGCTTGGAGGTGGCTGTGTTTCATTTCCATTTTAAACAGCACAAATTATAATTTGATTACACTATAAAAATGATTCACATTTTATTTTTTTTTAAGGGGAAGAAAAGGAGGAAAAATAAGCTTCAGTTTTCCCAGATACTCTTTTTCTACAATAAATTTGGGACTGGGCAAGAAGATGAACTAGAAAAGCAGTCAACTGTTAATGGTCCCAATCTGTTAATTGCGAAACACGGCTAGACTCCTGTCTCTTAAATAAAAGATAAGCTCCCTAAGATAAAGGCCTAGGTGTGGGTAAGCAGCTCAGTCGTGGAGCACCCACCTAGGCTGTGCAAAGGGTCTGGGCGCTACCCCCACCCCACCCCCCCACATCTGAGGAGTGAACACCTAATATCTACCCTAAAACAAAAGGCTAGCCAATTCTGCTGAAATCCTGCATTTAAGGGGCATCTCAAAAACAAACAAAAAGATAAAACAAGTTTTACAACTTTTGACACCCTATTGTGGTATTCAAATCTGTCCTTTAAACTGACCCCGTGTGTGTGTGTGTGTGTGTGTGTGTGTGTGTGTGTGTGTCTGTGTGTGTCTGTGTGTACTCACCACGTGAAAACTCAAACACATTTTTGGATGTTGATAATCATCCATAAAAAGAAGACTTGGCACAGGAAAGTGTTGGGACAATGTAAATCCAAAGATAAATCTATTTGATGGTAAAGGAGGTCACAGTTCCCTGATGTTGAAAATGAAAGACGCTATAGAACGCATCCTTTTTCCTAACTAATCTTGAATGGTTTCTATTTTAAATTCTAATAGCCTCTCCTTTCTTGCCACAGGTTCTCCCTGGAAACCTGGAGAACACCGAATTTAGAACACAATGCTATGAAAAACACTGTGAAGCACAGGTAGGACTGGATGACATGGTACTTTATCTGTATGAATTTGTGAATTTATTGAGTCATTATCTTCATGAACATGGTAAAAAAAAACACTTCAAGTGAAGAAATAGTTTGTACCTCTTCATCACTACTAGCAGACAATGAGAATGAAGCTGGTTTTCACCCAGACCCTGCTAACCCAGTTCAAGAATTTGGGAAAATACCAATGCCTGTTTCATAACACAGGTACCTTTTTACCCCCTTCCCATCCTTTAATAAACTCTCTAGATAGGCCTTCTTAAATCTTCCTAATTAGTTAGCAGCGTCCTTCAACCCACAGATCAGGTGTCCCACATTTTGTGTAGGACCCGCCTTGAAAACAAACCCGATTGCCCCATTTTCGGAGAGGTAAACTCAGCTCCAGGCAGCTCCCTATGAAGTCACCGCGTTTGTTATTTCAAAGATGCAATTAAGCGAAAATAACAGAAGGTTGTCGAAAAGATTAGTCGCAAATGTGGGGAGGTGTCGGTCTTAACTCCAGTAAGGCCAAAGAAACCTGCACTGTCGTAACACGTTCCTGTGTCTCCCGGTCCTCCCTTCTCTAACACACACAGAAGGAAATTAAATTTCCAAAGTTGCGTGACTTTGGCTTAACTTTTAACTCTGCAGCCCTCCGCGCTCACGTGAAGAGCCAAAAGAAAAACTGGAAGACTGACCTGGAGCAAAGAGGAGCAAACTCATTAAAGGGTTGGGTCAGGGCAGCCCCCTTCCCGTCCCTACTCCCTTCTCCGATCCCTTACACAGACACATTCTTCTGGGCGGCCTCTGACCACACCATCTCCACAATCATTTACAGAAATTAGAAACAGACTCCGGGAGCCCTTCCCTCCGCGCAGGGCTGTCGGCACCAGCTCCACGGGGCCGTGTCACTCGCTGTGACCCACTCAGGCAGCCCGTCGCGCCCACTCGGGGAGGGTGAGACTGGGTGAGACTGCAGGCCGTTGCTTCCCACCTCGGCGCACCAGGCACCCCAGCACCCGAACCGACGGGTCCGAGAGGACCCGAGGGGACGTCCCGCCGACCCGGCCTGGCCGCGCGGGCTTCTTACCGGCGCGTGGGGATTCGCGGTGCGGCCACCGAAGCGCAGCGCGCGGGCACCGAGAGCCGCCGCCTCTTCTTCCCGGAGCTGCTTCGGGCGTGCGCGGAGAGGGACGGCGACAGGAGAAGCAGCAGCATCACCGAGCGGCGACCCCCGCCGAGCTCCCGCCGGCCCGCGGCGACTTCGCAGCGCCTCAACGACGGCCTCCCGCCCGCGGTGCTGCCCAGGCGGTTGAGGAGCACGGAAGAGCCGGGGAGTGCAGCGCGGTGGCGGTGGCGGCGGCGGCGCGGAGACCTCCGGGGACTGGGACCATGGTGTGTCACCCTCGCCGCGGCGAGTTCCTCGCGCCCCGCAGCTCCTCCTCGGCCCGACGCGCCGGCCCCGCCCCCGGGCTGTCACTCAACCCCGCCCGCGCCCGGACAGGCCCGCGGGACTCAGACCCTGCGCTACGCTCCTCCTCATTGGTCCGCCTGGAAAGCCCCGCCCCCCGCCCCGTCTCTAGGGACTGAATCGCTGGGGGAGGAGACCGGCGCCCCTGTTGCCATGACAACCGGTGCCTTGGGCCTGGGCGCCCGGCTCATCTTTTAACTGTGCCCCGCGCTCAGGTTGACGGTACCCGTAGCCAAATTCTGCTGCTGCGGCTCCACGCGCTCTTGCGTTGCCCGGACCGAGGAGAAATCCTCACAGTTGCTCCTCCAACTTCAGAAACTATGTCCGAGGCGCGCGGTGGGGAAAGTGACCAACGCGCAGCGGCCAACTCCTTGCCCGAGCGATCTAGGTGACCCCTCCCCCTCCGTGCAGCCTGGTTTCCAGGTCTTCTCGGCGCGACCCCGGGCTTTGAAAGGCCGGCCGAGGAGAAAGCGGAGAGAGCCAGCGTCGCAGTGCCAGCTCCCCCAGCTACGCAGCAACCCAGACTTAGGGTGAGCTAGCGATGGAAACAGCTCCGCAAGAGGTTCCCACAGCTGCGGGGAGACTTCCATGGGTGCGCTGTGGCAAACACAGTCCCCAAATCCCCCCCCCCCCCCCGGGAAAACTCAGACGCTCCTGTTGCCGTCAAAACCAAGGCAACCCTTGTCCTGTTACTTTGTGAAGTTGGTAATCCCAACGTTTAAATTTTCCCAGGAAAAGAAAGTGATTAATAAATTATTTTCTAGACACACTCCAGCGTGGAGAAGGCCGTATCCTTATAGTGGTTTCTTTCCTGCAAACTAAAGCATTTTAAATTTTCAGCTATTGGCGAGGAAGTCATGAACAGAAGAGCAACCTTGTGGTCTGGGTTTTCAAAGTTTTTTTGTTGTTATTCTGGAAAGTACTGCATAACATTCTATTACACTAACGCATGCGCGGTTAATTTTGTCTAAGACCCCCCCACACACACACACACACATGGGTCTTTATTTACTTCATGGATCTTCTCAAAATGGAGACATGAGGCTCATGTGGCTTCTCCAGGCGAGCTGCAATCCCAGGTTCCCTAGCCCTGAGGGTTTGGTACAAGTGTGATGAATGTGGGAATTAATTAATGATTTACCTTTGGCTACTCTTTGAGTTTTCATTATCTCATTTAGCAAATGAATAACTGTGATGGATGTCTTCAAATATGCCTTGCAAGCATGCACTGAATATGATCCCTCTAACTCCATGGACCGCCTTCCTCTAAGGTCTCTGTCCTAAAGGAGCTAAAGATGAAACCCAAGGGAGAAAGCTAACACCCTAGAAACAATGTGAAAGCTAGAGCCAAAAAGTTTAGCCAGCCCCGAGTAAGGCAGCAAAAGAAACGTTATGAAGGAAGGAATTTAATCTGGGCCCTGAAGGCTAAGTACCGGGATGAAGGCAGCTCAGGGAAACCACATAAACTAGGGAGCCGCGGGAGGAAAGAGTCTGGTCAGTAAATAACAGAGAGCAAGGCCAGCCTGCGGGAGTGGAGCCCTTCCCCCAGTTTTGAATGTTTCGGTTCATTTATCAGGGAGGTAAGATAGGGAGAGGCTGGTCTGGAGGAACAAAAACACAACACTTGCCTATGTTTGCCATTGAAAGAAAATTGATACATTTATTGGAAAGAAAAGAACCATCCATAAAGCCCGAGATAGCTTGTGACCTGTCAGAAAGAAGGGTCAGCAGAACAGAGAAAATAGTGGCTGTAAACTTCCACAAAAATGGACAGACATCAGTGTTGTGAGCATTTTTTTTCCCTTTTGCAGGAAGCCATTTCAGGTGTCTGCCCTCAAGGCGTCTTACTACAGCAATCCCCTCTGTTTGGGAGAAACTGAAAGGCTGGTTTAAAAATAAAACCAGAAACACAAAAGGGAAAGCTACAGGTTAATCTTTCTGAATACATTATGCTTTTATTAAAAAAAAAAAAGACAGAAAATACTAAAACAAATAAGACCTAGTGCTAATTTAACGGGAATTATTTCAGGAATATAGGAAGGGTCCAGCAATAGAAAAAATGTATACAGTGGACTGTGTTTCTAGAGCAAAGGGGAAAAAACAGTATGCTGCTTCAAGTGATGCTGATTATTTTTGTAAATCCAGCAGCACCAATAATGAAATATTTAATTTGGAAAATAAATTTTAAAATAGATGTTTTACAGCAAAGTCAACCATATACATTATAATGAAACACGGAATTTATTCCCATTGAGGTCAGGAACAAGGCAAGAACGCTTTCAGTCAGACCAAGGCACAGGAACTGATAGGCAGTAACTAAGAAATTAAACGTGAGTGCAAGTTAGTCGGAATGACTTTAATTTCTTTAGCGAGCATCTTTGTGTGCTTACAAACTATTTTATTTCCTATTACTGAAAATAGCCTCCCAACTTCTCTACAACTTCTGTGGGTTTATCGTACCTTATATTTTGCCATTTAAAAGCTTTTATTTATTTGACTTTGTTGGTCATCATGTGTGCATATATAATGTGCACGTGTGCACAGGCACGTGGAAATCAAAGGACAGCTTTGTGGCGTGAGTTATGTTTCCACCATTCACATACTTGGAATGCATGTTGGAGTCTGCTGTAGGGTGGCCTTACCATGCCACACACACTATTCTGAACTTCCTGTGTCCCAAGGATGGTTTCTGCGTGATCAACAACCCAAGACCCATAGAGCACTTTGCACCTAGTTAAATTTTGTTTCTAAGGAAATCAGCTCTGTATTCCAACAAAGCCCCAAAGGATGGCACAGTCTCTCTACAATGTTAAGATTGCATGGTTTAGACGGGCGGTGGTGGCGC
>NC_022027.1:53451933-53465302 GCF_000317375.1 Microtus ochrogaster | reverse complement strand
CCACTTTAAAAACACTCCTTTTTCCTTACAGGCTGGAATTTATTCTGAGTCCATCCACATCTGTAAACAGCACTGTTTTCCCAGCTGCTTTCTGAGTCTCTTCTCAGTGTGAAACATGCATACCCTGGCTTAGACAGGCCATGTTAGTGTTTTTCTCCTTGTTAAGCCCTGAAACATATTGTTCCTTCTTGCTAAACAGACTGAGAGCTGTGCTGGGAACTCTGCCCAGGTGAGAAGCAGGAGCACGATAAGGAATCCACCCAAACGTGAGCAGGTAATTGGAGCACCAGCTCTAGCACTCCAGAAAGATTTTGTGAGGCGTGGGCACTCACACTTCCAAGGGAAAGAAGAATTGCCTTGGGGGAGGGGGTTTAGCGATTCAAATCAGATAGGAATACAGTTACCCTCAGGGCCACCGAATACAGGGGTTATTTTCTTTTGGGGGGGGAGTAACTGAAGTCTTTAAAACACAAGAATCCCTCTAGGACATAGCTACGTGACAACAAGGGCACAGATAAGTCTCAATGTTGAGAGGCTTGCCCTGCTCCCAAACACCTAAATTCCTTGGCTGGAAATTCTCACTGCAGGTTTCTAAGGAGTTAAGCGGTAAAGATGGTGTCTTTAGAAGATCATGGTTAAAATTTGCTTTACCTTCTCGCTTTCTCTCTACACGTGAATGTGGGTTTTCTGTCCACGCATGAATGTGGATGGCATTATCAGATTAGGCAGTTGTCAACTTTAAATCCGGAGGGAGACAGAAACCGCAGCAGTAAAAGTTAATTAGTGAGGAGGCAAAGGGGTAGTGAGTTTCAGTGAGGTGAAGGGGAGAGGCCCTTGGTATGCCGGTGACCCCTCGGGGCTAGTGATACCAAGGGAGGAGATCAGGAAGCCGTGTGCAGAGCTGGAGGTGTGGCACTGAAGCCAAACTGCCGAATTCACCATCTTTCCTGGGGTTGCTCCCATCTTGACTCATTCTCCTACTTGTCCTGGCAAGTTATGCAACCGCCTATTCGACTTGGTGGAAGAAGCATGGCGAATGAGCACAGTCCTTCTGCGTTTGTTTTCAACACGGCCAGGCTGGAACAGACACCAAGCAGCGTGATATGAACATACTGTCATCGATGTGTGACCCCTAGAGCAAAGCCGTATGGCTCACGGCTGCTAATCTTGAATGTAGGTGTTCCCTCAAGTGGAGACCCAGGCAAAGGGAAGCTTTTCTAGTTTCTGATCTATTTTAAAGCAGACACTATGATGGGAGTGAGGCCTGGGTAAGAGTTGATCATTAAAGGCTTTGTTCGATGAAGTTGAATATACCAAGGCATCTCTTTGTTAGAAAAAAAATAAAAAGTTGATTGCCTTGGTTTTTATATTTCCCCTATAATAACGTCTTATGGAAAACTCAGAATGAAACTTGTCTCATACAGAGATGAGTTCTCATTTCAGGGCCAAATCGAGCCTTCTGATAGTCACCTAAAAGGAGAAAATGATCTGAGTTCTAGGCCAGTCTGGTCTGCAGACTGAGTGCCAGAGCAGTCAGGACGACACAGAGAAACCCTGGGGTGTGGGGGATATGAATGTTTGTTGTGTGACAAAACGTTCCTGGGGAGAGGCGACACATGCCTCCTCACCCCAGACAGGAAGCCCAAGACAAGCCTAACCCTTACTCAGCCTTTCATGCCAGCTGGTAAACTCTGAGTTTTGGGGGGTTACTTACAAGAATATGGGTCAAGGTTACTTAAATTCAGAGAAATAACTCAAAAACAACTGAATGACCAAGGCTCACCCCAACATCGATGACAGCTCATAAAAGCCGGGCAACCTGGAACACACACGGCACAACCTGCAGGCAGCTCAACAGGTAGGAGAGTGTCCTCTCCGGGGGACCCTAATCTAAAGCTATTCCAGGCAGCTGCTCTGACCTCAGACTCTTTCCTGTTTGGTTTTATCTAGAGTCTTCTTTGCCTCCTGGCTTCTCTGAGTCGCTCAGCTTTTATTGTTTACACTTGCAGGGAGAACCGAGAAAATCTGATCAGTTTCAAGAACTTCCTGAAGATACTTTTTGTTTACCATCCTTCCTAAGGAGTTTGCCTGGAGGATGGAATGTTTCAATCTCCGAGGAAACTGTTACACAAAAATGTTGCTTATTTGAAAAACAACAGGGAGAGAGGGAATTTGCCTGAAAGAGCTGAAACTGTTACAGAGAGTGGTCTTCAGGAGAGACATGGAAGTAGAGAACAAGAAAACTATCAATTCATAGCTTCAGCATTTTATTTTTGTTAAAAACCTCTCATTACATTTGTTAGCTCACCCTTTGATGCTAGGCCAAGGCTCGATGACTATGGCCCTGCGCTGAGATATCCAAGTTGATCTTTTCCCCACTGTACAGTATCTAATATGTTCTGTTTTGGTTTTGTTAAAGGGACTGGAGACCCTTGAGGCATGTGTGAGTTAGAAAGCTTCTAGCCTTGTAGATACATCCCACTTTTCTTGTCCACGGTAACTGATGGCAGCCTTTCTGCAGTGGTCAACTTCAGGGAAATATGCAGAATATAAACTTACTATTTAATCATTTTTAGATATTGATTTCATTTAAAACAAGGAAGCTATCTTTCCCACCAATGTTTACTGAAGTACTTTGTAGTGGATTGAATAGGTATGGGCCCCATAGACTGGTGTGTTTGAATGCTTGGTCCATAGGGAATCTGCAGCACACCACGCCCATCTGCGCTCTAGCGCCACCATATAGTTCCTGAACAGGGCAAGGGGCTGGAGATTGAAACACACAAAGACACACAGAGAGAGAGACACAGGTTATCCTTGATGCCAAAATGCCCCAAGAATGCCCCCCTTTATTGTGGTCGGGCAGCTTATATAGGGATAGCCACGTTCCAGCCAAAAGTACCAGAAACCATTCCCCTGACATCAGTAACTCCTGAGGGTCTCCTGCTAGGAGCAGCTGTAGGCACTCAGATCAGGGAAAAACAAGTTGTTTTCAAGAAATTCAAGATCTGGGGGTTCACAGCTCCCAACAGGAATCTATTAAGAGGTTTGTTAGGCTTATTAGGAGAAAAGGCCCTGTTGGAGTAGGTATAGCCTACTAAAGGAAGTGTGTCACTGTGGGAGTGGATTTTGAGATTTCATATGCTCAAGATGTGCCCAGTGTGGGACACAGTTTACTTCCTGTTGCTTGCTGATGGAGATGTAGAACTCTCAGCTACCTCCCCAGCGCCATGTATGCCTGCCTGCTGCTTTGCTTCCTGCCATATTAATGGATCAAACTTTTGAACTGTAAGCCAGTTCCAATTATTAAATTAAATTGTTTCCTTTTGTAAGAGTTGCCATGGTCATGGTTACTCTTCATAGCAACAGAAACCCTAACTAAGACATGCATACAATTGAAATTACCTGGTTGCATTAGCAAGAAACTTTTATTTTGACTTCTGAAAACCAGAGAAAAAGTGGGGTGGGAAGGTTTACGGATAAGTAGTAATAAAGATGTTTGAAAAGCCATATATATGGAAAGCTACTGTTTTACAAACTTACCCACATACCTTTACTTGGGGTTAATATATGTAGAGTAATTTTGTAGAAGCTACAGACTGTCAAACCAGCTCAGTGTCAGGTGTGAGTTGAGCTGTCCATCATGGGAGTTGGCTTCAGAGAGTTCTCCACAAAACAGATCAGGGTACTGCTGCTGCTCCCTTCTGTCTGCCAGAACCTGGCAGAAGACCCCATTGCTTTTTATTCAAAGGACAGGTATTAAGGGACCTCAAGACCAAGTTGTCAGCATAAAGGAGATTTATTTGCCACAGGGGAACAAAGGAATAAGAGACAAAGACAGGAGGAGCCAGAGGTTCCAGAGAGGAGGGGAAGGGAACAAGGGAGAGGGAAAGGAGTATTTGTCGCTGGCGGACAAAGGACTGCATCTGGATAGAGAGGAGACAGACATGGACCACAGACAAATGGCAGTTTGTAACAGTAAAAGGAGAAATCCAGTTTTAGGATGCGTCTGTTTGTTTTGGTTGGACATATTAATTAAGACAGTCAAAGGGGGGCTTTTGATTGTATGACTTCAATACTTTGATAGCTGGACTTTAGTAATCAGCCTTGGGGGGAAGAAGAGGTCAAATAAGAAAACACACCTTGGCAGCTAGCTTTAGAAATATAAACTAATGGTTTTTAGGAAGAGGAAATGGAGGAGAAGGCCAAGACGTGCGAGGGTCACTGCCATGCTCGGGCTGGCGAGAACCCCTGCAGACATCACATACTTTGGTCACAAAATTTGGAGCAATCAAACTGGCACTGACCTGGAAGCTTCCTCCCTGCTTGCTAATGTAAATGGAACATCCATGCTATCCTCCTCCCAACAAGGCTCAGGCAACAACAGGGTGGGAAGACTGTAGGAGATGAAACGGTGCCATCTGGACATCCAGGACCATTGTACTTAGGAGCTGGTGGCAGCTGTGATTACCTGTACAAGATCAAGTCAGTTGACATTCCGCCATGGATGAGGGAGGGGTGGGTGAGTCAGTTTTCCTCAGGAGTGTAGTTCTGGTGGACGATCCACCCCCCCCCCCCCCGTGAGTATATGGGCACCTGTAATTGGACCCAGTCGGGTATTAAAAAGAAGGAATGAAATTGGGGGGGGGGGTCGTCAGTAGAATCAGAATATATTGTATGAATGTATGAAGTTGTCAAAGGAAAAATATAAAATATTATATTAGAAAAGTGTATGGAGCCGGGCGATGGTGGCGCACGCCTTTAATCCCAGCACTCGGGAGGCAGAGGCAGGCGGATCTCTGTGAGTTCGAGGCTAGCCTGGTCTACAGAGCTAGTTCCAGGACAGGCTCCAAAGCCGCAGCGAAACCCTGTCTTGAAAAACCAAAAAAAAAAAAAAAGAAAGAAAAGTGTATGGAGGCGGGAGAGATGGCTCAAGAACACTTGCTGCTCTTGGACAGGACACAGGTTCGGTTCCCAGCACTCGCATGTAGCTTACAACCTTCTGTAACTTCAGTTCCGGGGGGTCCTGAACCCTCTCTGACCTCCACAGGCAACAGACACATATGCAGTGCTATTACATACATGCAGGCACAACACACAAAACACATACACATAAAATAAAACAACAAAAGTAAATCTTAAGAGAAAAACAGAAATAGGCATGGCGGTGCACACCTTTAACCCCAGCACTTGGGAGACAGAGGAAGTGAGTTAGAGGTCGGCCTGGTCTACAAAGCGAGTTCCAGGACAGCCAGGGTTGTTACACAGAGCAACCCTGTCTGAAAAACAAACAAACAAAACAACAACAATAAAAGTAAACCCAGAATGTGGGAAACTTTGGCCAGTAAGATGCTTCAACAGATACAGGCACTTGACACCAAGACTGCCAAGCTGAATTTAATACAAGACCCAAACCATTGACCAAGAGAATTGTCCTGAAACTTGTCCTCTAACCTCCACACACGCACACACACACACACACGCACACACACGCGCGCACACACACACAAACACACACGCACGCACACATACACACACACGCACACACACGCACACACATACACACACGCACGCACACATACACACACACGCACACACACGCACACACATACACACACGCACACACACGCATACACACACATACACATACACACACGCATACACACACGCGAACACACACACACACACACACACACACACTACTGGGGGACATGTTAAAGAATAAAATGTAATTTAAGATTTTTTTATAAGAATGTGTGAAACTTCCTGATTTTTATGCAAGCTTCCTAAGGACAGGGATTCTGTCTTTTCATTGGTTGTTGGAAGGAGCTTATGGTGGGCACTGAACATTACTAAGGAAATAAATGAAGGGCCTTTGGCAGCGATGACTGAGCTGGAGAGAGCATGATGTACACTGTCCTTCAAGATGGTGATTTGCTGACATTCCCAGGCCGTAACAATAGTCTGGATACTTTTTAGAGAGAAGGGGTGCATGGGCTCAGCTAATCGATTGAGAAGACATCTTTTAGTAGAGCTTTCTTTTTGTCTTGGGAAAACTCTGCCTCTACCGCTTGGCACATGTAAAGACATGGGACACTGAATGCTTCGCTGAGTCTATACACTGATGTGGAAATCATCCAAGATATGAAAACAGAATTCAGTAAAGAGAATTACTGAAGAAAGGCCAAATTGAAATAATACCAGATATAAAGGGCTCAATAAACCAAATAAAAAAACCCAGTGTTACCTCATCAACAGGAACGATCATGAGAAAAACAGAGTTGGGGATGGAGGACAAAGGTTAATGAGAAAGTTATTTTAAACATATAAAGAAAATGCCGTCTTTGGGATACCATATGTTTAAGAATAGCACAGTGAAAGGGCAGAGTATCTTCAACAAATTCGTAGAAGAAAATGTCCCAAACCTGGCATCTTAGTTCCTGTGGTCATGCTAAACACCATGACCAAAAGCAACAAGGGAAAGAAAGGGTTAATTTTAGGCTACAGTCAATCATGAAGAGAAGTCAGGATAGGAATTTGAGGTGGGAGCTGAAGCAGAGATCATGGAACAAGGGGCTTACTTCCCATGACTTTCTTAGTTGACTTTCTCATAACCACCCACAACTGTTGAAATAAGAGCGGCGGAGCTGTGTCCCCAGCACCCGGCCGCCTGCATGGCTAGCTTTATACCCGAAATAATTACACGGAAACTGTATTCTTTTAAACACCGCTTGGCCCATTACATCTAGCCTTTTCTCGGCTAACTCTCACACCTGGACTAGCCCAGATGGCTCAGCCGATAAAGGCTAGGCTCACAACCATAAATATACAGATCTGTGTCCCCAGCACCCGGCCGCCTGCACGGCTAGCTTTATACCCGAAATAATTACACGGAAACTGTATTCTTTTAAACACCGCTTGGCCCATTACATCTAGCCTTTTCTCGGCTAACTCTCACACCTCGACTAGCCCATTTCTAATATCCATGTAGCTCACGAGCCGGCTTACCAGGAATGATCTTAACCTGCATCTGCCTGGAGTGGGGGAACCATGGCGACTCTCTGACTCAGCTTCTTTCTCCCAGCCTTCTGTTCTGTTTACTCCACCCACCTAAGGGTTGGCCTATGAAATGGGGCCTAGGCAGTTTCTTTATTCCTTAACCAATGAAATCAACAGATTGATATATGACACTCCCACATCACCTGTGCAGGGGTGGCACCACCCACAATGAGTTGGCCCTTTCCACATCAGTCATCAGTTAAGAAAGAAAGAAATGTTGGCTTGCACCTGTTTCTGATGATGCCGCAACTCAGCTCTTCAGAGCCAGGACCTCTGCAGTCCTTGACTCTCACGATCATGAGGAATACCATGGTTCCAAAGAGCAGAAAATGTGCAGCCAGCATCAGATCTACCTTTTGAATACAGAAAACTTTATTCCTGGACTTTTCTCTAGAATGCTCACCTATATGTTGTCAGCATTGTGTCCTGTGGCCACCTCTGTCTGCAAGGAAATCAAAGAAGGAAGCGCTTAACCCTTCGCCAAAGCCGCCAATGAAGACAGGCATGGAGGCGGGGCCTGGAATAAACACTGGCCACCTGAGCATGTGGTACTTCATGTTGAGGTAGCTTTTTAGGGGTAAGAAAAGCATGAACAGTTTAGGTCATTTAGACAATAAGCTTTCCCATCAATGTCTAAATAAACAAGTAAGTAAGTCTTCTGTGTGACTTCAATTTACAACAGATTTTAAAGGAACTATTTGATTCTTTAGTAATACAATAATATTTTCACAAGATAATTGCTAATTTTTATCATATCACCTCAGTTATATATTCCCATTGTAACCCCAGTAATAATGTAAAATACAAATGTAGTTTAAAGTGCAAAAATTTTATTAAATTATTAAATTTTGTGTAAGGTATTTGTTTCCCAATATCTGTAGAAAGTTTCCCATCTTATCAAATTACTAATCTCTCAGTGTCTGTCAAGTTTGGTCTCACTGTTGATTGGTCACCAATGTCAGATCCTGGTGTCTTCTTACCATGGCGTCTCCTGATGAGAGTGGGGATTTGACCTTATTTTTAAAGATGGCACAGATGAATATTTCCTTCTTCTTTTAGCTATACAATAAGCCAAGTAAGGCATATTTGTTCTAAGACACAGGTGGCCTGTGTGGGAAATGAAAATAGAGCCCCCACAAAGGTAGCCACGTGGTAGTCATGGCTGAAGTTAAGGTTGTTTTGGCAAAACCAAAATCTAGATTTTTTTAAATCTGCATGGCATGTACAAAATCCCTGGCCTTGTTTCATGCTGCTGGTATCATCGTTCGGTGAGACGTGTGTGTTGAAACAAGCAGTGTCTATCCAGTCCTTGAAGATGGTATTTGCTTTTTGTTGTGCTTCTGAGAAAGCAGACACAAGGCACGAGCCAATTTGGCTCAAATTTTACACTACTGCTTCTCCAAAGGGACTTTTTTTGACATTAAAGTACCTAGATGCTATTTTGACTTAACTTTTCTTTCTAAAGTGGATTATATAATTTTTATTGCTTTCATTTTTATAGATAATGAAATATTACATTTTGAAAAGATATTTAAATTTATTTTTTGACAATTAAATTATTCATTGAAATATGGACAACTTAGCAGTGCTATCCTGCTAAAGAAAATGACTCTTTTCTAGTATCCATCCTTTGCCAAGAGCTCCTGGGGGAGAGGCGGGGCTTCGTGAGACCTTGCCTAATCCGTTGTGGAATGTTGAAGGCCAACTGGCCCAGTCCTGTGCAGGTAACCACAGGCGCTGAGGGTTCAAGAGTGCAGCGGCCATATTGTGTCCACTGTGTTGTGCCCCACAGCTTCCTCCCCATCCTCTGGTTCTTAAGGGTCTTTTCGGCCTCTCTTCTGCAGTATTACCTGAACGCTGGAGAGGATGACCTAGGCGTCTCATTTAGGTTGCTCTGACCAAGGCTGATAGTAATACTCAACTAATCTGTGAGTATAAACAAAAGTATTTAGAAAGCTTGTTAGAAACTTGTCCACCTAGCCAAATAACAGTAGGTTCTCCCCCCTCCTAGGGCCCATGACATCCCCACTGATGGGCTTTTGACTAGGTTGTAGTACCTGATATGAATTATCTCCAGTGGAGAACTCAGATCCCATCAGAGAGCAGTTGGCTACTCTCATAATGGAATGCCACTATCGCAGCATGGACACCAGTGCCTGGCAACTGGTAGTATCGCGTGCAGGGTCTTCACCTGAGTGAGGCTAATGATAAATCTTCTCCCACGGCTGCCTGCAGAGCTCTTTCTGGCATCGTGAAGACTAGCCTGCAGGGAGGAAGCTGCCTGCTCAGCTCCTGCCCAATTTCTGAATGCCCCGCATCCAGAGTGTGTAATGTCCTTGGAAATAGTGCCTTCTTGTCTAGTTCTGTTGAACAACTAAGACCAATGATAGCAGCCTGTATGGTCCCAGGGGCTTTGCAGGCCTCCCTGGCCAACAACTCGTAGGACGGTAGCCCACGCCAGCACAGGACTTATGGATTAATAATCTCCGGCTTCTGGAAGCAGCAGTACCCACCCATGCAGGATACTTACGTTCAAACTCTCTTTTAAAAGTTGTATTTCAAAATTAGTTTATGAAATAGCAGCTTTCCATATGCCCTTTTCATAACCCTTAGATCCAATGAGCTCTCCCGTGCCGAGCCTTCTCTTCCCCCTGCCTCTGCCCCTTCTTAGATATTTCCATCTCCAGTACTCATCCCTGTGCTTTCGTCGTCTTGCTTTTCAGGATACTTGAAGTGCCAGAAAATTTCTAACACACTTGAAATGTAAATGGTGTTACTTTTTTTAATTATTCTGATGTTTTGAGAGCAAGCCTCATCACACTTGACCTGAAACTCACAGCCCAGGCTGGTTGTGGACTTGCCGCAATCCTCCTGCATCAGCCTCCCCCAGTGCTGAGTCATTGTGCCCAGCTGAATAAGTTATGTTTTAACAGCAAATTAATCCCTGCTTTGGTGCGTACGCGCGTGCGTGTTTGTGTGCACATGTGTGTGATAACTCAGTGGGAGAATGCATGTGTAGCATAGATTAAGTCAGCAGTTTGATCCTCAACATTGCTGTGGGTGAATGACTTCAATTCTGAACACCCGTTGTCAGATCACATAATTCACATGTCCCCCGAATGCCTGATGATACATCTAAACAACTGACAGTCAGCCAGAAATTCTCAAAAATGTATTAATGCTAGCTAGCACTTTAAGGACAATGTCCCACTAATAACTTTAAAAATTTATAGTGTTGGCTGGACAGTGGTGGCGCATGCCTTTAATCCCAGCACTTGGGAGGCAGAGGCAGGCAGATCTCTGTGAGTTCGAGGCCAGCCTGGTCTACATGAGCTAGTTCCAGAACAGGCTCTGGAGCTGCAAATAAATAGCAAATGTCTTGAAATAACAAAAACAAAAAATTACGGTGGGTTCAAAGCTGCCTGGTGGAGATTATATGAAGGGTTTAGAGTTCATACATCTAACCCGCTCCAGAAAGAACATGTGCACACACATTTGCCAGTGGCAGACAACTGAGAGACAACTTGGTTGTGCAGAACTGAACAAGAGCCAAGTGGTGGTGATGCACACTTTATTTTTTTGGACCCCGTCGGGGAAATGAAGATGCACACCTTTAATCCCAGCATTTGGAAGGCAGAGGCAGGTGGATCTCAGTGAGTTTGAGGTGAGTCTGTCTATAAAGTGAGTTTCTGGACAGCCAGAACAGTTGAACAGAGAAACCCTGTCTCAAAAAAAAAAAAAAAAAGAAAGAAAGAAAGAAAGAAAGAAAGAAAGAAAGAAAAAGAAAACAAAAAGAAAAAGCCAAACCCAACAACAACGACCAAGCATCGTGGGAAGATTTAGTGTGGCCGAAGTACCACCGAGTAAGTTCTAACAACGTACTCATCATCTTTTTGTTTGTATTTTTAAACTTGTGAACCTACATGATATTCACAAAGCAGTCTTTACTTAATGTTCTTAATTTGAGAGCTGACACTTGGCTACTTCTCATATATTTATCAAGGAGGGTATTTTGTTAATTATTATTATTGTGTATGTGTGCATGCACACACAGAAGTCAAATTTTTGGAGCTGGTCCTCTCCTTCCACATTTATGTGAGTTCTGCACATGGAGTTCAGCTCACCAGGCTGTGTGACCAGGGTGTGCTTGCTCACTGAGCAACCTTGACAACCCCCTTTTAATCTTATCCACAATAGTACATCATTATTCTCCAAGCTGTAGAGGACTAGAGGTAGCATTCTTCATCTTCCTTTGATTATAATAATTTTTTATGGATATTACTTCACATATGTGGAAACCGTTTCCCGCTGTGTCTTGCCGTGTATGGTCCTTCCATTTCTTTCTACGCTTCCCCCCCTTTCTAGACAGTGCTGCAGCCAGTGCAGCCTGGATAGCCAAGACTGGCGGCGGGGTGGGGGGGGGGGGGGGGGGGGGGCTGGGATTAAGACTTGGAGGCTTCTTTTTTTTTTCAGGTGGGAGAACAGCAACCTTTATTTTGCCCAGCAACCTTTTATACCTCTACTCCTTCTGTGGAGACCCACTGGCCAGAAAGAACACAAACATCCTTGTCAATTACAGACCACAAGGCAGTTCCCCTTGTCAGTCAGGGGGAGTGAGGGCAGCTGGATCACAACAGACAGGAGCATGATCATAAGCTTTAAGAAATTAAAACAGGTGAGCCAGGCATGGTGGCGCATGCCTTTAATTCCAGCACTCAGAAGGCAGAGGCAGGCAGATGTCTGTGAGTTTGAGACCTGCCTGAATTACAGAGTGAGTTCTAGAATAGCCAGTACTGCATAGTGAGACTCTGTCTTGAAAAAAAAAACGAAAGATATTAAAACGGGCATGGTGCCTCTTCATCTGCTAAGTCTTCTCTCGGTGGCCCAGGAAATAAATTGAGTCTATAAGAGACAGAATAAGGGGGACATTCACGGGTCAGCTTGGTGTGTGGCTGTCACACACAGGAACTTCCTTTCTCCCCTTTCCAAATGCTCTTTTGGACTACACACAAAGAAATTGATTCCAATGCTGCTATCATGTTGTGGGGGAAAGGAGAAGTTTAATAATCCATACAATCTCAAGCCCCACATTTGCTGTTAAAACATCAATTATGACAGTCTGGTGCGAGGACTCGGTGGATCCAATCCCCAGAGCCCATGTGGGAGGGAGAGAAGAATGAGTCCCCTCGGATTTCCCGTTGGCTTCTCCACGTACCCTGTGTGTGTGGGCATCTCACCCCTGTATAAATAAATAAATATGAAATATTTTTGAAGGTTGGTAAATGAATGATAAATTCTATTTGGATGGTTTTTGTTTTGCTATGGTTGGCTTCAAACTCCTGCTCTCTTTGTGTCTAAACCCCAAATGCTAGGATCTGAGGTATGTATTATCACGTCTCTTTGTGTCTAAACCCCAAATGCTAGGATCTGAAGTATGTCCTATCAATCACGCCTCTATGTGCCTAGATCCCAAATGCTATGATTAGAGGTATGTACTATCAGTCACACCTGGCTTCCCTTTCAAATATCACTGAAAGCTGATTTCAATGTGATTAAGTAGATTTGCTTTATGATCTTGATAATATCGGGAGCGTGTGTGTGTCTGTGTGCATGTGTGTGGTGGACAGAGGACATAGCAGGTGATGTCGCTGAGGTACCATCTACTGTTTTATTGGGATGGAATCTCCCATTAGCCCTGCCAAGTAGGTTAGGTTGGCTGTCCAGTGAGCCCCAGGGATCAGCTTGTCTCTGCCTCCCCAGTGCTAACTTCCATGCACACAGCTTTTCTTTATATGGATTTGGGGATCAAACTCGGGTCTCTCCGGCTTACAATACAAACATTTTACTGACTGAGCCATCTGATCAGCCCCAACAACATGTTTATAATATGAAAAATTAAAATCTAGACGATTGTTAAGTTGATGTTACAATTTTAAATTTTAGGCATTTACTATTTAGAAATCAAGAAAACAATATAAAACCAAGCCAAAAAAAAAAAAAAAGACTTCGATCTATTTTATACAAATGGTATCTTGTGGTTTTATCTTGTGAGTTTGTTTCCAAATGTACTAGTTGGAAAAGTGTGAATCAATTTAGCCTTGCCTTGATTAGTAACGTCTTAAAATCCTAGTATGTTTTCCATTGTTTCTCAGTGGAGAAATGCAGCCCAGACTGGACGTGAACATGCCATGTAAGTGAGCATGACCTTGGCCCCCTGACCCTCTGCCTGGGTGCTGGGATGGCAGACATCTGCTTTTATGCCCAGCAATTTGATTTTAAAAGCATTTTCTCTTGTCTTCTCTCTCTCTGT
>NC_022027.1:53449879-53450983 GCF_000317375.1 Microtus ochrogaster | reverse complement strand
TATATATATATATAGAGAGAGAGAGAGAGAGAGAGAGAGAGAGAGAGAGTAGATAGAGTCAGGGAGACACCATGTAGCTGCCCAAGAAGCAAGAGGTAACAAACCACAAGCCTCATGGTAAAATACAAAATAATAGAAATGGATTAATTTAAAACATGAGCTAGCTAGAAATATGCCTCAGCTGTTGGCCAAACAGTGTTGTAATTAGTAGAGATTCTGTGTGATTATTTGGGTTTGGGCAGCTGGGAAATGAAGGTCCAATCTCCGCTTACATGGGAACCTGGGTTTGACCACCCAGAACTGCAGTGAGGGTGACAGCAAAAATTATCTGTGAGTGACAAAGAGGAAGGCAGAGAATGGGGACTGTCGCAATCACGGTTTCCTACTGATGCACATGGTATCTTCGGAACCTGGAGAAAAAAAAAAAAAAAGAAGATACATACTGTGTCTTAAACCATAAAAGACACCAGAGGCAAGAACACTGAAGCAGGGAAGGAAATAACAGCAGGAGATTTTAGCAGCTGGCTTTGCCTTTCAGAGGGTGAGAATGAGACCCTGGGGTGCGGAGGGCTGCAGGGAGCTGGCATCTGTCTTGCTGTTGGATGTGAAGTTTCTTGTTACATTATGGATACAATTGCAGGTAGGAAATACTGGGTTTGAATAAGAGTTTCTTAGCTTTGTGTTTCTCTGTAGACTTTTAGAGGTTATATTTCCATGGTTAAAAGTAGTTATTAAGAATAAAGGTTTAGCTTGTTTGCAGGGTTGTCTTTTTTTAGAAACAATGTCCCTGTCCTGGCAGTGAGTGCTCCCAGCCCTGTAATGATAAAGCCCGTAACCTGTCATTACCTCAGAGCCCGGGTTTTCTTTGCTTAGGTTTGAGCAGCTCCCCACAAGGCTGGATCTTCAGGACTTTCTGTCTGAAAAGCTTCATTACGTTTCAAGTTGAAACTTGGTGTGTAGGACGTCAATCAAGACAGGGATTTCCTTTTGGTGTACTCTCTTGTTCATGGACATTTCTCCCTTTTCTGCGTTCATCACCAATGTTTGCAGAGGTAAAATGCTTATAAACTGTACTTTAGTAAGCATTCTTTTTTTTTTTTTTTT
>NC_022027.1:53441197-53449149 GCF_000317375.1 Microtus ochrogaster | reverse complement strand
CCATACTTTATACTTTACTTTGAGCTGGGCCTCTAGCTAAGTTCCTTGGGGCTGGTGTGAACTTACTCTGGAGCCCAGGAGGGCCTTGAACTTTGAGTCTTTTTACCACCACCTCAGAGTAACTTCAGTTACAGGCCTGTACTATAGAACAGACAGACAGACTCTCTCTCTTTCTCTCTCTCTCTCTCTCTCTCTCTCTCTCTCTCTCTCTCTCTCTGTCTCTCTCTCTCCCTCCCTCCCTTCTTTGCTCCTTCCCTCCCTTCCTCCTTCCTTTCTCCTTCCTTCCTCTTCAAGGTTTTTATGGTATGAGGGTAGATATGAGACTCTGGTTTTTTTCAGACCAGGTCTCAAATGCAGCCTGGCTTGTCTGAAACTCTTCATGTGGATGAAGCTGGCCTCAAACTCACAGAAGGGTTGCCTGCTTCTGCCTCCCTTAAGACTTCTCTTTTAAAGCCTGGCTTGTTTTGCTCACCATGATGCTCTCCAGTTCTATCCGTGGCACAGTTTTGTTGTCCTTTGTGGCTGAATACACTTATTTTGTGTGTGTACATATCTTCTGTATCCATTCGTCTGTTGATGTCCGTGTCGGTGATTTAATAACCCAGCTTCTGTGAACAGCACCACAGTGCATATGGGTGTGCAAGTATTTCTTTCATGGACGATTTCATTCTCTTCGTTATATTTCCAGAAGTGATACAGCCCCTATTTTAAATTACAGCAGCTCTTCAGGTTCTTTGATTGAGCCTCTGAAAATATATGTCACTCAGCTCTCCAGCATGTGATATCTGTCTCGCCTCTCTGAAGGAAACAGTAACTTTTGTCACTTTTTTCGAGACTCTTTCCTTTGCAGTTCATCCATTCTCGTGTATCCTGACATAGCAGCACAAAATAAAATAGACAAATATTTCACGGAACACCCTGCTCAGCAACAACGCAAGAAGAAGAAATAAAAGGCATGCAGATTGTAGAGGAAGAAAACAGGCTCTCATGTTCTTAGATGTCTGCCGCTTTCCCAGTCCTTCCAAATCCAGAAATACCACTAAAATTTAGTTGTAACAGGCTACAAGCTAGAATGTTATTGTGTAAAATTCAATTATATCTTTATGTGTTTGTAAGAGATAATTAGAAACTGAAATTTCAAATAGAGAAGATCAAGTATCCAGAATATTAAAGGGCCAATCTAAGCCATGTGGAAGGTGTCTACCGTGAGAACTGCCAGGTGCTGGTGAGAGACATGAGAAATTAAACAGAGATGTACCACACTCATGAATTGAATTCTTCTTCAGAAGATGTCAGTTTAACCCACGTTTATCTGGAGTTGGTGTAGTCCAGTCAAAGCCTAACCAGATTTGGTTGTAGCCACTAACAGTATACTTCCAGTATTATTTGGGAAGGCGAAGAATGCTGTGGGATGCCTTTCTGTACACTGTGAGTATGTGTTGCTCTCATTGGTTGATAAATAAAGCTTCTTTAACCTATGGCAAGGCAGGATAGAGGCAAGTGGGAAATTCAAGCAGAGATACAGGAGAAAGGCAGAGTTGGGGAGATACCAACCAACCACTGAGGAAGTAAGACATGTAGCAAATGAAGTAATGCCACGGCTACATGGTAATACATAGATTAATAGAAATGGGTTAATTAAAACGTAAGAGCTAGATTCCCAAGATGGCAGACCTACTGGGCTCCATCCTGAGCTCCATGAAGAAGCCACCCAGCGTCGGTGACCAGGAGAGTCGGCACAAGGCCCAAGAGCAGGCTGCCCGCCTGAAGAAACTACAAGAGCAAGACAAACAACAAAAAGTGGAGTTTCGTAAAAGGATGGAGAAAGAGGTGACTGATTTTATCGAGGACAGTGGACAGATCAAGAAGAAGTTTCAGCCTATGCACAAGATAGAGAGGAGCATACTGCATGACGTAGTGGAAGTGGCAGGCCTCACATCCTTCTCCTTTGGAGAAGACATGACTGTCGCTATGTCATGATCTTCAAAAAGGAGTTTGCACCCTCAGATGAAGAGCTGGACTCCTACCGTCATGGAGAGGCGTGGGACCCCCAGAAGGCTGAGGAGAAACGGAAGCTAAAGGAGCTGGCTCAGAAACAGGAGGAGGAGGAGGCAGCCCAGCAGGGACCTGTGGTGGTGAGCCCTGCTAGCGACTACAAGGATAAGTATTGCCATCTTATTGGCAAAGGAGCAGCCAAAGACGCAGCCCACATGCTACAGGCCAACAAGACCTATGGCTGTGTGCCTGTGGCCAACAAGCAGGACACACACTCCATAGAAGAGGCTGTGAATGAGATCCGAGCAAAGAAACGTCTGCGGCAGAGTCGGGAAGAGTTGCCACCTACCTCCTAGGCATCGTACTCAACTCCCTTTGACCTCTAGCAAGGCAGGGGCATGGAGGAACAAGGCTGCTGCTATCAGGACCCATCCTGGAGCCCCACTTCAAACTATGAAGTTCTACCAGCTGTCACTCAGGCTGGAGGAGAAGCAGGTGTTTATCACTGCTGCAACTTGGATGTATGGATTGTGCGTGCCTGCGTGCGTGTGTGCATGTGTGCGTGTGTGCATGTGTGTATGTGTGTGCATGTGTGCGTGCGTGTGTGCGTGTGGTGTGTGTGTGTGGAGTGCAAATGTGTGGGTGGGTATTTAATCTGTATTATTCTCTATTATCCTTGGAACTTTCTTCCCCATGGGGCTGGGGTTACTTTACATAATAAACACTGTTTGACCCAATTTTAAAAAAAAGTAAGAGCTAGCAAATAATAAGCCTGAGCCATCAGCCAAATAGTTATAATTCTTATTATGCCTCAGAATGGTTATTTGGGAATCTGCAGGCAGGAGAGAAACCTCCAGTTACAGAAGGATCCAGTATCGGCAAAATGATTTTCAAATAAGAAGAAAGCAGAAGGTCCTCACAGTGCCTGATTTCAAGATTCACAAAGCTGTAGAGTTTAAGGCAGTGTGATACTGGAGGAAGAAGGACATACATGTGGAGAGTAAAGAAACGGGGCCACCACATACCTGTGTGTGTGCCTGTGCGGTGTGACCGGCACCTCCTCCTCAGTCGGAGAGGTGGGACCAGAGACGGCTTCCACTGGAGTCTGCTCAGGTGTTTGCTTGTTGTTTGTGCTGAGATTTTGTCTTGTCTTGGTTCTTCATGGTTCCCTCCAGTACTGCTATCGCCCCAGCACTCCTTATGGCCAGCAACAATCGCTACCGAGTACTTTCTGGTTCTAGTTTCCAGGGATAGAAGTAGTAGACCTCATTCTTGACTCAGGCTGGAAGAAGACAGTGGACATCCACAGCCCGGCAAAGAAAGGACAAAGGATGAAAGCCACTAGCAGGGGGCAGAGCAGAAGCAGAGCTGCTGCTGCCTGCCCGGGGAAGTGGAGTAAGAGAATACTTTACTGAGATGGGAACATGTGCAGATGTTTTGGTAGGGAGATGGCTAACAAGGCCTCCTAGAAGCGGAAGTAGTTACGCTACATTTTCAAGAAGGATCCAGTCTAGACAAACACTTGGGAAAGGGTTTGGACTCGACTAGAAAGGTCCAATGAAGTGGAGCTGTGTTTGCCATGGATTGGCTTTTTCACCTGTAGCAGAAATGTATGGAAGGAAGGAACTGAAGAAATGTCTGGAGCTTTGTGAGTAGCGTGATAAAGAACAGAGCAAGAGTTTGACTCAGAGGCAGGAGCAACAGGCTTTCAGCTTTACATGGAGGGTGTGATGGAAAGGGACAGGCAACAGACATCCAGGAGAGCTGAAATGTCTGTCCCCAGGCTGAAGCTCTGAGAACCCTTAACCATTTCCGGCTGCATGAAACAGCTGTACATTTCATTGTCATTTAGTTTCCCTACAGCTGGTTTTCAGAGAGGCACGTGCGAAGTGAGCTCTAGCAATTCTTTTTTTTTTAAAATATTTATTTATGTATTATGTATACAATATTCTGTCTTGTGTGTATGCCTGAAGGCCAGAAGAGGGCACCAGACTCCATTACAGATGGTTGTAAGCCACCATGTGGTTGCTGGGAATTGAACTCAGGACCTTTGGAAGAGCAAGCAATGCTCTTAACCTCTGAGCCATCTCTCCAGCCCCATGCTCTAGCAATTCTTACAGACCCTCTTCCTACAGCTCAGCCATTTGTCTCCCCCACCTTTTAAAGCCAGTTATCACATGTTCTCTTAGAGAAGAATTTGTTTGAGAACATTTTCAAGCTCCACCATTGTTAGGAAACAATATCTTAGACATTTAATATTTGTATAAGGTCTATACTTCTAAATCAATTCAGATGGCAGTGGTGGTACAAACCTGAGATTCCAGCATGCCTGAGGCTGAGGCAGGAGGATTGTAAATTTGGAGTCTGACTTAACTATTAAGACTATTTCAAAAACAAATGACAAAACAGTAAGAATGTCAGAATTGAAAACTTCTGATTCATTGAAAAGGGATTTATTTTGACCAAAATGAGAAATGTGGGTATGAGTGCTCTGAAAATATTTATTAAACATGTTGCTCTGTGCTATCAAAAGCAAATTCACACACAGAAGTTGGTTTCACTAACATGACAGTGCATGAAGGTCAACCTTGTCCCCACCTCTTCATGTTGAGTGAGCACAGGGTGTCCCGTATGTGTACCAGCTGCACTCAGCAGCCGTGGAGAGCGGAAAGGTTCTCAGAGAAGTACATTCTACGTTTAGGCTTCTTCAGATCTTCTGGGTAGAATTTCAGGATGGCCACTCTGAAACCAGAGTTTCCAGTGTGGGAGACCCTTGGCCCTCCCCCATCAGCGCTGGCTTGAATGAATACAGACTGCTCCACAAGCTTAAGCAAATGCTCTATTGTTTGCTCCCCAGAGAGTCGTCTGACCTTGTTCACTGGAACAATTCTTCCCCAAGACTATCGTGCCCCACCTACATTTTGAAGCCTCCAAACAACTTAAATAGTATTTGCTTGTAATGATGACGGAAGAGGGAAAGGGAAGTCTGCATGGCTCTATCCCAGCACAGGACCAGACGTCTTTCTCTCCAGGAAAAGGGAGTCCATTTGGTAGCATTTCACAAGGTTTTATTCGCAGGCAAGGTAAACAAATGCTTCACACAACCACTCCTTATTCTCTGTGCTGGAGTTACATTCCTTTCATCCTCCTGCTGTAGCTTAAGGCGGAAGGGGGAGGAAGCCCACAAAGGAGACACAAAAAGCCCGTAGTCCAGAACTCCAGGGATCCTTTTGAAGGACCAGCAGCAGCTGTCCCTGGCCTCTTCTTCCCTTGTTCTTCTCTTTGAAAACAATGGACATGCAGCGCTGTTCAGTGGACAGGAGACTGCTTGTCTCAACCCTGTGCAAATGAGAAATATGTGGGTTCGCTGTGTTAAACAATCAGGGAAGGGACCCCAGTCCTCAGATGGGCCCAGATGTTGTAGTGTAAAAGACAAAAACTGAACAGTTAGTTCAATACAGAGATCTGGAGGCTTAACTGTCCAGGTGCAAAATAAAACTTTTCCTTAAAAACATGTATCACACTTTTATTTATTTGTGTGCTTGTGTGTGTGTGCATGCCATGCACATTTGTTGAGATCAGAGGATAACATCTTCAATTGCTTCTCCCTTTCCAACCTGTGGGTTCTGGGGATGGAATTCAGGTTGGAAGATTTGTGGCAGGTGCCTTTGAACCAGGTTGCTGGTTCAAAAAACTCTTTAAAAAGATACATAAAGGCACAAAGATTGTTCTTTTTCATTTCTTCTGATTTTGTTTCCTTCCTAGATTTTCACAATGTTTTACCCATTGACCTCAACATATTTTTGGGATTGCCTCATCTTATAAATGAATTAAATGTTAGTATGAGACATTGAACGCTTCCTGTAAGGAAACTATAAATCTAGATATTAGTATGAAAGGAATACAATTTCTTTTTCAACATGAAATATCAGCTCTCTCTGTTTAAGAAGCTTTTCATGTCTTCTGGTGCCACCCACAGATCCTTTCATTCTCTGTACTCTTTTTGGCTCCTGTCATTCTGTTCACTCAGCACCTCGTAAACAGCAACTGGATGCTCAGTATCTATAAAACAAATGCCAAGGGCTATGGAGTGGATGGGGCTATACATCTGTCAGAAAGAAAACCATCAGCATAACAATGTAAGGTAGTATTTGGCATCCTATGAATAACACCAGATGGAACCTAAAGCATTTAGAGGGAGCAGTTTCAGTCAAAGGAATTCTGGGTAGGCATCTGCTTCATGGAAGAAGTGATGTATGAACTTGTTCTTATAGGGTAAAATTTCAACAGAGGACAATCTAATTCAGGGAGCCATAGACTCTAACTTAGAGTGTCTGTGTGGCTGTCGAAGCAGGTGAATTGATAAGTAGATGGGCATCTGATTTTAGAATCTTTGAGGCTGAAGTTAATAATTAAAACTTTGTGTCAAGGGTGTTAATTGCTGAACTTTTGAAAAGGTAATTGTGATCAAGATGGAAGAGTCAATCCAGGAAGGATCACATCCAGGGGAGGGAATTTCCCACACTCTGAGACCTTATGGGCAAAGGTTGCAGCAATCCGAATATGAAGTGGTGAATGCCCAAACCAATACAGTAAAGGAGAATGGGCTGAGAAAATGAAAGATCTGGCAGAAACTGCAAAGGAAGAAACAGCTGTCATTTCTTCCAAGTAGAATTTCAGGTTTCTGAGGACAGCAGCTAAGTGCCTTCTCTTGCCAGTTCAGACCACATCGCTTGGCATAAGGAAGTGTTTTATGATAAAAACATTTGCTCCTTTATTATGTATATCATCTGCCTTTGAATTGTCTGGTTTAAAATACTCTTGCCTTGCATAGACTATTAGCCACTGTAGCATCTTTTCCCATCCTCCCCACTGTCTAGGCAGCCAGCCCAGCTAGTTTTCCATGAAGAAAGCAGATCCCCATAACACCAAGGCATGTTCAGTTCACTGTAAATCAGCAAGTAAAGCAACAAATGTTAGGAGCTGCTAGTGAATAGAGAGAGAAGGTTTTTGGTGAATTGCTCTCAGTGACAGAAATGAAAGGGCTTTTGAAGCAGAGTTTAAATGTGCCCAAAGCACACCAGAGCCTGAACTGCTAAGGCATGCTGGAACGGTCATTAGGAAGGTCACCACAACTGCTAACAGGTCTCACGGTATTCACATTGCGTCATAAAAACTCACGGCACACAGCAACCCACCCAGTTATTCAGGAACTTCACGTGAACGGACTGCAGGTGCTTTGCTCTTCTGGCATAGGCTCAAGAAGCAGCCAGAAGGCTGCATTCCTTCCACAGCCCACTGTGTCTGCTCTGTTCTGTCCTGAGACTGAGTGCACAGGGAAGCAGGTGCTAACTGCAGAAAAGCCACTGTAGGGCTCTTTATCTTCAACTGAGACTAAACCTCTAAGGTGTCTACCTCAGAGTCAGTCAGGCTCATTCAGTTCCCCCTGGTTTTGCAACACTGTTTATAGTTTGTGAGATCAGCTAAAAGCAGGGAATGCAAATCTCTTACTGTTCAAGCTGTTCAGATTAGCTGTTAGAGAGATAAGGGTGATGAATGGTTCTTAGCCCCAAATGGTAAAACTGGCCTACTTTAAGATTCCAGATAGAGCTGGCAGCTTTATCAACTACTCCCTTAAATAAATATTTGGGAGTATGTAACAAATGAATGTATGTAACTGTGTAACAGATGAAAGCATGAAACAGAATGTAATAGATGAATGTATATAACTATATAACAGATGAACACATGTAACAGAATGTAACAGATGAATGTATGTAACTATGTAACAGATGAGTGTATGGAACTATGTAACAGATGAAAACGTAACAGAATGTAACAAATGAATGCATGTAACTAATGAAAGCATGTAATAGAATGTAACAAATAAATTATGTAACTATGTAATAGATGAAAGCATGTAACAGAATGTAACAAATTAATGTAACAGTATATAA
>NC_022027.1:53438741-53441097 GCF_000317375.1 Microtus ochrogaster | reverse complement strand
TGTAACAAATGAATGTATGTAACAGTATGTAATAAATGAATGTAACAGTATATAGCAAATGTATGTACCAATATGTGACAGACAAATACATGTAACAATATATAACAAATTGATATATATGTGTATATATACAAACATATACATAAAACAGTATTAACAAATCAATGCATGTAGCAGTATGTAAGGGATGAACACATGTAACAGAATGTAACAAATGAATGCAAGTGATTTGATCCAAATCTTCTAACAGGAATTCCATTGTATAAAGGATGAATATTGAAAGAAGATGGATCTCTCTGGAGAAAGCAAAACTCCTTTTATTGCCGGAGGAAAGGCTTATTTTGTGACGTGTAAGGTACACAGTGGGGGACTTTGGAAAATCTTTAAAAACTGATGCCGACTGAGATTTGATAACAGTAGATTTCAGTTCCTCTGACTCTGAAATGTTGAGTAAGTTACATTAAAAAGTCTTGTTATGTTCGTTAAGGTATTCAATGTGCTTTTTATATGAAAGGTTTTATGCTCACCATGAATTGATTTAGCAGAATTAAAAGGCAAAATGTTTTCTCCTGAAGTCATGTATTAATGGTTTTTTATCTAAAAGTCGGGTGGCTTTATGTAAGGAAGGGGAATGGGTATAAAGAAAAAAAAACTAGCCAGGTGGTGGTGATGTACACTTTCAATCCCAGCACTGAGGAGGCAGAGGCAGGCAGATCCCTGTGAGTTTGAGGTCAGCCTGGTCTACAAGAACTAGTTCCAGGATAGCTAGGGCTACTACAAGAAACCCTGTCTCAAAAAACAAAACAACAACAACAAAAAAAATCAAAAGAAAAGAATGAAAAAGTATTTGACTAGTGAGGTTTCAAAACAAAAATGGTATCTTTTCAAACTTCCCTCTCCAGTGGTTTCTCTGGGTAAACTTTGCTTTATGGTCTGTATAATTCATTCAAAGTAGACCTAAGGAACAGTAGGAAGGAGGGAGGGATTTAAATATTTATTGATATCTTAATTGGATATAATTTAAATATTTAAATATATAGATAAGAAAAATCAAAGAGCCAGTAAGAGGGCTCAGTGGGGAAGGATTTTTGCTGTGTAAACCTGATGACCTAAATTTAACCCCCCAAACTCAACAAAGGGTGAGAAGGAAAGAACCAATGGCACACATGTGCACACACATACACTGACACAATATAATATACAATGTGAGAGTGAAAAAAATAAAATTTACAACAAAAAAGTTAAGGCACATAAGGGATTTAAGCTTGATGTAGACCCCCTCACAGTGATCTTTTCTAACACATCTCTAACTGGACAGGTAAAAGGAAATGGGTTTCGGTTCTGGATACAGAGCCCTGGTGCTGTATGCATTAAGTGTGCATGGTACCACAGTACTGCCCCCTGCCCACTGTGTTTTAACTCAGTGGCTTTTGATCACTTTGGAAAGATACCATTCACTGTCTTTAAAAACGATGCTAGACATCTGGGAGATGAAGCAGTGAAGACACTGGATCCAGTGAAGCTTAAGATGAAACTTTTGGGTATATTTCAACAACAACAACAACAACAAAATGGAAAAGGGGGCAGAAAAACCAGTCCCGTGAGGCTGAGCGTGTAGCTCTTTCTGTGGACATGCTTGGTGTGTGTGGTTCCAGCTCAACTAAAAAGGTAAAAAAGGAGAAGTACAAAAACAATCCCCCATTTCTTCTGTTTTCCTTCAGCAGCAGACACTTCCGACTGCCCTGTAGCAGTAAAAGGGTGTGCAGGTTTGTTTTAGACTTGTTCAGTGTGAGGCAAAAGCGGGAAAACTGGTTGGAACTGGGTTTATGGCAGTTCACAGAGATCGCAGGCCTGAACAAGCCAACATGAGTCACTGCCCAAGGTTGAATCATAATAATATTACCACAGGATTTCTAGGCTATGTGGAGACTCCAGAGTAGCCCTATAAGTGATTTGAAATTACACGCTGAATCTTATAGGTTTTATTTCCATTCATAAGAATGCATATTCTAATTTTCTCTCAATGCCAACCTGTACATCTAATGTCAGAAACCCGTTCTGGAGCAAAGAACAGCAAAATCTTCAAAGAGGAGATGGAAACTTTTCAGAGTGGCAAAAGCAGTTCTTTGTGGCAGGTCATGGGAACAATTCATTGCTGGTGTTTATTTTGCATTGGGTTGGGCTATAAAACTAGTCCACAATAACATAACTTGGAAGGCTGTTATTTCAGAATTATTATGTCCTATGCTGGTTGTGGTCAAGAAAAAGGCAGACTGGAAAACAAGCACCAAGGCATCTTTGAAACATTTACTGTTGCCATCAAAAAGGAGAGAAGAATAAGAGAGAGAAAGAAGAG
>NC_022027.1:53429024-53438641 GCF_000317375.1 Microtus ochrogaster | reverse complement strand
GTTTTCCACTTCAGTTTGCTTCCCTTAATGGTCCATTTCATATTTCTTTTGTTAAAACCCATTTCTCTTTTATTCCAAATTTTGAGGGCAAACATTAACTGACGAGGTTGATAGCCAGGCAATTAAGCAGCTTGATTTTTGGTCAGGAGCAATGAGTCACATCTTCCTTGTGTCTGATGAGTAGGAGGGGCCGCTGTATTTAAAATGGCTCTGTCCCAGAGGGCGAATCTTACAGGTTTCACTGCCCAGCCTACTCAGAAGAATCAAAGCCAGGGAGGTTACAGCAGAGTTCAGGCGGAGCGTGGCATTTTAAAGACAGCTCATAACCCGACCTTCTTGCCAGGGATACATAAAAGCGGTTCTGATTTTTCCTCATTCCTTTTAAGTTTTAAAGAGTTTTAAGACTCTAGGAGACATTTTCCAAGTTATCTGTTTGCTTAGTTGATCTTTTTCCTTTTCAGACTGGAAAGGGCTCCATGAGTAGATAAACATTTTTTTGCTTTGCTCAGCATCTAGTTCTTTTGGATCATCAGTCTGTGTTCTCTGAGACAAAAACACTTCTCCTTTCTCTAGCTTCTGCTTCACGGATTAGCTTTGCAGTTGACATAAATAAGCCTATTTTCATCCCAGTGATGGAATCAGTGGTTACTCTGCAGGTTTTTCTGTCCCAGGATTGTCCAGGAATTGCTTTGTGTTTATTTTTGATAAATATTGCGTAAGAGTAAAAGTAAACATCTTTATTATTTTAGGTTCCTAGGTGTTACATTTGATCATAGACTGTAAAAGGTAAGTCTATTTTATTAATCATCTAACATTTTGTAAAGGGAAAACAAAGCATTCTGCTAACTGCCATTCCACAAAGGTATATTCAGAGCATAGTGGCTCAAGAGAAAGGAGGCTGAATAGAAACCCCTCCATCCAGAAGGAACTTAGGGTACTAGGGTAGCTAATGTAAATAATTCAGATTTCCTGTAATTTCATGCATCGTTGGTAATGTAATGTTATATTTAATACAAAATACATTTTGATCATTTATGAAAGATGTATAAAATAGGAGATCATTACATTAAAAGGAAAATAAGGGAGACATAAAAAGATAGCCAGAGAGTGATGTCACTCATGTGTGCAATACACAAAGTTGATCTTTGGAGAATTAAGAGTAGAATGGCCATTAGCAGAAGCTGGGGAGAAGATGTGGGGAGAGGCAGAATGCTTGGGCAATGGATGAATTATCATTAGGAGTACAGTGTTCTGGTGTGTGAGTCCAAGGTGACTATAGATAGCAATATTGTGTTGTGCATATTTCAAAAGTCCAGAAGAATTTTGATGTTCTCACCATAAAGAAGTGAAAAGTTTTTGAGGAGAGAGATGTGTTTGCTTTTAATTGGGCAGTCCCTAGTGTGTGCATGTGTCGGCACATCACATGGCAAGGCTTCACCTCATAAGTACTTACCAGTTTTAGAAACGTTGTATCAGTTGGTAAGAAATTTTAATAGCCAAGTATGGGGGTGCATGCCTCTGATCCCAGCACTCAGAAAACGGAGGCAGGTGAATCCCTGGAGGTACAGAGAAAGTTCCAGGACAGCCAGGGCTACACAGAGAAACTCTCTCAAAAAGCCAGTAAACAAACAAAAAAGAAAAAATTTAAATGAAACAACCAAAGTAAAAACCAAGGTAACAATAATGCCTGTTCCTGTTCTCTTTTGTGTCCTTCATTGCCAGTTGTTTCTTGCCCCTCATTCCCCACGGGCTGTCACAGCACAGGAGATATTTTGGCTTGAGAAAATGACCAATAAAATGCAGCGGGCTATAAAAAGATGTGGTTCAAATAGCTAGAACCTACACTTTGCACAGAAGCCAAGCTTGATGGCTGGGATAACCTCTTGGAATCTTCAAGTTAACATCATTTAGTTTGCCATAATTCCAGCCGACGTTGGAGCAATGCCCAATACTGAAAACCAAAACCAAAACAAAAAAAAATCCTCCTTATCCGAGCATCTTTATTGTATTATGAGTTCTAGATGCAGTAGGGATGATGTTGATGCAATCATGCCCTAGTTAAACAGTCGGAATCTTAATTTCTTATGACTACGAATTATGTAAGGGTCAGTCATAGGTGTTCTTCAAGCTTAAGTGAGTTAATAGTTTTACTGTTGTTCTTTATCAGTTTCTGACCATTTTAACGCAGGATAAAATTTAAACTTGATTTTCTTCCCACATGCTCGTTCATTATGCTCAACTGTTTAGTTTGTGTGTGTATGTGTGTGTGTGCCCCCACACACATGTATTTGTGTGTGCTTGTGTGTGGTGTATATGCATGTGGAGACTCAAGGCTTCTGTCAGGTGTCTTCAATCATTCTTTACTCTTGTTTTTGAGACACAGTCACTCACTAATCTGAAGCTCGTGGATTTGGCTAGGCCAACCAATGACTTTATAAATGTGTGCTTCTTCCATGTCCAGATTTAAAATCTTTCCAATTACACTGTGTGTGTGTTTGTGTGTGTGTGTGTGTAAGAGAGAGAGAGAGAGAGAGAGAGAGAGAGAGAGAGAGAGAGAGAGAGAGAGAGAGAGAGAGAGAGAGAGAGAGAGAGAGAGAGAGAGAGAGAGAGAGAATGTATGTGTGCTTGTATATAGAGAGCAAAGAATAACTTGCAGGAATAGGTTTTTCTCCTTCCACCATATAGGTCCCGGAGTCACCAGGCTTGGTGGCAGGCACTCCTTTATTCATGGAACCATCTCTGTGGTCCCATGCCTTACTTCAGGGATCCAAACTCAGGTTCCCGTGTTGGTGGCGTAAGCACCTTACACATTGAGCCATTTTCTCAGCTCCTCATTATGAGTGGCGTTTAAATAATCGCAATGGAAGTACACCAGGAATGAAAGATACAAAGATTAAATTGATATAATATAGAGCATGAAAGTGTATAAAATATTATCATTTAGTTGTTCGAGATTTGGTTTCAGAGTAAAGGATTCATTGATACTTGACTTGGTATAGGAAATGAAGTTATTAAAGTAATCAGCATTTATTCAGCCATATTTAAAATATTTCTGCTTCGACGCTCAGGATAGAAGGATGAAAGCCCCATCATGATGCACACACCCAATTTAGCCTAGTGGAAGAGGCAAGCACAGGAGCAGACATTCAGAAATAAAAGTACACTGTAGCAAGTGGGACGGCCGGACTTCGACAAGGCCTGGAACCAGACGGGAATTCGCCAAGCACAGAGAGGAAGAAAGGGCGTTTCAGGCGAGGGGAACAGAATGTGCAGAGGCTGGGAGATTTAGAAAGATATGTGAGAAGTTCCCTGCGGTTTGCGTTTAGGGCTGTGGTGGGAAGTGGAAGGGAATGAAATGGGAACAGGCTGCCACCACGAGAGGAACGGCACCCAGACGAAAGAGCTCGGCTTTGTAGGGCAGCTAGAGGGAAACCAGAGACAAAGGGAAGGGTGCAATCATATCTGTTTGGGAAGAAAGGAAACTATAACAGGAATGTTAGAAGACGGGGTGCAGGGGACCGACGGGAAAGAGCCCACATGGGACGGTGTGGCTTCAGTATGGGGTGAATTCATCAAGGTCCGTTTGAGTTAGCGACTGCAGGATGGGGAGGAGGTAAGATTTTAGAAGTGAGTTGGAAATGAAATTGAGGATTTAGATGTAGACGCATAAGAAAGGAGAAAGTTTCTTTATGACCCCTCCCTCCCTCTTTCCCTCCCTTCCTCTACCTCCCTCCCCACTCTGTTCTGTCCTTGTTGTTCTTTCTTCCTTAGAGGATCTTATTACAAAACTCAGGCTGGTCTTGTGATGCCCCAGTTGAAAGTATACTCTCAGGATGAGTTCCCTCCTTTAACCATGGCGGCACTATTTAGGGAAATAGTGATCACATCGATATTTTGAAAAGCAGATTTCATGAAGACTTGTCTTTTCTACTCATCAATGATCACATGACACAGGCAGCATGAAATAATGTTAATTTTCTTAAATTTTTATTTCCTCTTGTCCATGAAACAGGCTTCCCACTCCCTTGCAACCCCTTGTTGTCATGACAGGTGGAGCCAGCGTTTTATGTTGATCGGTAAAAATCTGTCATTAAGGAATATTAATTTATTAAAAATAATGTGAGTGGAGTAAATTACATCTCAAAAAGGAACAAAGTGTGTGAAAAAAGAAATAAAAGGAGTTTCAGAGAGGAGCAGGAAAGCTCTCCTGAGTCTAGTTCCTGGGAGGCAGTGCTCTGTGGAGCTCACAAGGCAGGGCGCAGCTCAGGGGAGGCTGACTCTGCCCTTGGGAGTCTCTTTTCATGGCTGTTTCTATAGAGAACAACCTTGGAAGAGGAGAGTGTCTGTCGCCAGAGCAGAGGCCAGGCTTGTTTGCTCCCTTTCACAGAGATGAACTTCCTCTCAGAACAAAGGTTCGCAGGTGGCAGCTGCTCTGAGTGGCTGGCATTTGCTGCACTCCGAGTCTCCCAGTGCCAAAGTCCCGCTGCCTGCTGTACACCTCACTCACCAGACCTGTGGGGACACAAATGGCCGGAACAGGAGGCCCACGTTGCTTGCTGTCCCGCGCAGGAGTCTCATCTTTGGCCAGCATTTGAAAACTATAGCAAGCTAGCTTCACAGCTTCGGCAATGATGACTGACAAGGGATGTGGAGAAGCTAATGACTCCCCTGGACTCAGCCGTGAATGCTCAGGGGTAGTAGTTGCCGGCAGGTGGGAAGGGCAAGTCTCTCCCAGGGACGCATTTGTGACTGTCTTGTCTGAGTGCTAAGAGCTAAGATTGGAAAAGGACACACAGATGTGTTGGAGTCGCTGTGTACTCCCTGCTGGGAAGAAGACAGGACCCAGGAGCCGCTGAGTTGGTGAGGATTTGAGTGGCTCGAAAAGACCAGAACTTGGTTTGGGCTGAGTCATGAGTAGCTGCAGGGTCACTAATAGTACAGCTGATGGCTCTGCTGATTGGCACCCAGCCAAAGTCTCCCCGAGCACTCCAGGGCCCTTCCTCCATCTCCTGTGCTCAGACCTCAGTTGTTTAAAAGGGGAAGGTAATTAGAAGCATGGTTAAGGTCTTCCTGTTGCCATAGGGACATAAAATCCTCAGACTCACCTCTATGCTGGGGAGTTTAAGGTAAGTGATGTGCTCAAATCCCAGTGCTTTGTTAGATAAAGTTACTTGCTGGGTCTTAAATCCAGAGAAACTCTGTCTTAAAAAAACCAAAAAAAAAAAAAAAAAAAAAAAAAAAAAAAGAAAAGACCCAAGACACTGGAGTTGTCCACTCTTCCTGGTTTCTTGCCGTTCAGCCAGGGCTTGCAATAGGGATGCCATCCTAACATCACCTTGTGTTCTGCACGCCCCTCTCTCTTAATTTCCCTCCTCAGGTCTCACCTTCCGTGCTCTATTCCTTCTGCAATTTTAGAGCTATGATTGCATTCCCATCTGCAGGGTTTGAGTGAGAATGTCATTCATACACTTATATATTTGCATGCTCGGTCCCCAGGTGATGAAGGGTTGGGAGGTGTGTCCTTGTTGGAAGATGTGTGTCATGTTGGAGGGAGTGTCACTGAGGTGGACTTTGAGGTTTCAAAAGCCCATGCCAGGCTCAGTCCCCCCCCCATCTCTCTCTCTCTCTCTCTCCCTCTCTCTCTCTGCTGTTCGTGGTTCAGCCCTCAGCTACTGCTCCAGTGCCATACCTGACTGCTTCCCACATGATGATAATGAACTAACCCTCTCAAACTGTCAGCCAGCCCACAATCAAATGCTTCCTTTTGTAAGACTTGCCTTACTCGTGGCTTCTCTTCACAGTGATGGAGCAGAAACTAAGACACCCTAGAACTTATTTATGTGATTCTCAAATTTCTCTCCAGTTCCAATTTATCATTTCTAGTTCCAGATCCATCTTTTCAAGTGAGTATGGCCTTAGCTATCTTATAGGCAGAGGCATGCCAACCAAATTCATTTTTTCCCCAAGTTTTCTCCAATTGCGTGTGTGTTTGTGTTTGAGAATTGAACCTGGAGCCTTGTGCATGCTAGGTTAGCACTCTGCTGTTGCCTGACAGCACCAGCCCCTAACATACATAAACTGTGAGCCAAGAGAAACTTCCTGCCTTATGCTGGTTTGTCATGCATTTTGTCACAGTTGCAAGAACAGTAATGGAAACATTTCTTTTGTCTTGATGTGTGCGCTATCGCACATATTTATACAGCTCAGCTGGGGTTAGCCGCATTTCAAATGGTCAAGTCCAGATGTTCAGGACTGATTTATGTAGCACTCTAGAATAAGAACCCAGGCTTCTGCTGTGGTCTCAACTTAAAAGTGCACTTCTCATATGGAATAGCTGAGTCAGTTCCATGCATTGCATTTGCAGGCCAGTGACCATGATGAAAGCATGGACAGAGAAATGTGTGTCTGGTGCGGGACAATTCTATATTCTGTCAATTACATTTTAAATAAACACTGATTGGCTGGTAGCCAGGCAGGAAGTATAGGCAGGAAAACTAGACAGGAAATAGAGGTGGGGTAATGAGAACAGGAGTATTCTGGGAAGAAGGAAGCTCTTTCTCCAGTCCTGTCCAGATCACGGAAGAAGCACAATGTGACCTACCCCACTGAGAAAGGTACTGAGCCATGTGGCTAACATAGATAAGAATAATGGGTTAATATAAGTTATAGGAGCTAATACGAAGCCTGAGCTAATGGGCCAATCAGTTTATAACTTATGGAGACCTCTGTGTGATTTTCTTTGGGACTTGCTGGCTGTGGAAACTGGGCAGGACAGAAACCCCCACAAGCAGGTCTTCATGTTCCATGTTTCTTGTCCCCCCAGGGCAATGTCCACAGATGTCTTCTTGCCAACATCTCACCCCAGGATGGGAAGGTAATGTGTCGAATTCAAAGGTGTTTGGGAAAGGTTGCTTTCATCTCAGATGGCCACAATCTAGATAAACATGAAAATTTTCATTGCAAAGACCCTGGGTAGCTAAAACAATCCTGAGAAAAGAGAGCAATGGTGGGGGACTACACTCTAGGTCTTAAATATATTGCAAAGCCATAGTAACAAAAACAATATGGTGTTGACACAAAAACAGATGTAGACCAACGGAACAAAATCAGAGACCCAAGTGTGCGTGACACAGCTTTCGTCACTTGATATTTTGCAAAGATGCTAAAACATGTGCTTTACAAAGAAAACATTTTCAGTAAGTGGTGCTGGGAATAGTCTGTGTCTACACGAGGGGTGAAATCAGACGAGTATCTATCTCCTTGTATTAAAAACTGACTCCACATAGATCAAAGACCTAACCCTGAAGTATGAAACACTGAAACTTCCAGAAGAAAATATAGGCAGTACCTTACAAGATAAAGGTGTAGGAAAGGGCTCCATTTGCCCAAGAATTAAGGACAATTGACAAGTGGGACTTTAGAAAATTAAAAAAAGTTTATGCACAACTAGAGAGTCAGCTGGGTGAAGAGGAAGCCCACAGAATGAGAGAGAATCTTTATCAGCTATACATCTGGCAGAGGTTTAATATCTAGATACACAAAGAACTCAAAATAAAAAGAACCCCCCCAAAAAGAAAAAAAGCAACAAATGACCTATTTGAATAATGGGCCTGGTACCTGATTGGAGAATTCACAAAAGAAGAAAAAAAATTGACTAAGAAATATCTAAAAAGAAAAAAAAAATTCATGGTCCCTAGAAATTAGAGAAATGCAAATCAAAACACGTTTGAGATTTCAATTTATCCCAGTTAGAATGGCAAAGATCAGTAAAATAGCAGACTAAAGGGGTGCAGGGAAAAGGGAACCCATATTTGTGGTCGCTGGGATTGCACGGATGTACCACCGTGGAAATTAGTGTGGGGAATTCTGGAAAAGCTAAAAAGAAACCTACATATGACCCAGCTGTACCACTCCTTGGCATGTGTCCAAAGGACTCAGCTTCATGTGGAACAGGTCCTTGCTCAGTCATGTTTGTTGCTGCCCTGCCCACAATAGCTAGGAAAGCGGAACAACCCAAATTACCTACAACCGACAAATGAACAAGGAGAATACGGCACATATACACCATGGAATACTACTCAGTGGTTGAAAGCATGAAATCATTAAGTTTGCAGACCATAAAGCATGAGACAACCCAGACCAGGAAGACAAATGATGTGTGTCCTCTGTTATTGGAGGCCCTTGCTCCAAATCTCCAGATGTGGGTACGTGGCCTCTACAGACTCCAGAAACCAGGAAAGTAAAACAGGGCCATTGCCAAGATAGGGGAGTTGGGGAGCAATAGAGAGATTAGCGAGGTACAGGGGATCTGGTCATGGAAATGGGAAAAGGTGGGCTCCTTAGAGAGAGAAGGAGGAGTAGGTAAAGAAGGTGGGAGGATGCTATGGGGACAAGCAGGATACTAGTAATCTAATGGGGAAACAGGAAGGGAGAAGGGGGCAAATATAGGAGAAGGACGGAGGTGGCTAAAATAATATGGTTGGCTGAAAAAGCCACAGGAATCATACTATTGACTATTTGCCTTTCAAAAAGTATAATGTAAGCCGGGGGGTGGTGGTGCATGCCTTTAAACCCAGCACTTGGGAGGCAGAGGCAGGCAGATCTCTGTGAATTTGAACTCAGCCAAGAGCTAGTTCCAGGACAGGCACCAAAAGCTACAGAGAAACCCTGTCTTGAAAATTAAAAAAAAAAAGATAATGCAAATAATTCAGGTATAAATGCACAGATATAGTTTTAATGCGCCTCTCTCATCTTGGCCGATGGTGCTCCCTTCAAGAGCCAAAGACCACCAAGCAAACACACAAACAACAGCCACATGAGAACACAAACTACCATACGTGAGAAGCCCTCTTTTGAGGGGATGGCCAGGGCTAAGAGACTCCCAGAACATGAATCCTACTGTTTTTGCCCTTAGTTATGCCCCCCGGGGTGGAGGAGGGAGGTACATCCCTGTTGCTGAAGACAACATGCATTTCAGACAGAGGGCTCAGAGACTGGTGAGCTGTAACTGATCTGAATGCCCCCTCCGTGAAGACCAGCTTTCACAGTACAAAGGAGGGAGACCACCAATAGTCCTACCCGGCTGTAATGCCTATGGACCACACGGCAGCATGGCAGGATAACCCTTTGGGTAGAGGAGTGGCACACATACCTTAGTGGTAACCAACAACTCTCTCACAGGACTTACCCACTCAGCAAGAGGGAAATCGTGCCTAGTATCAGAAATCTAGCTAACGACTAAATGATCACAAAGTCATGGTTACTGGAGGAAAACCTACAAGCCCTAATTTGCTAACCCAACACAATCCCTAACAACAACCTAGAAACATTTTCCCTTATACCCACTGAGAAGTGCTGTGTTCACGTTTCATCAAGAAACCTTTGGAATAAATGGAGACACCTACCACTTGTCTTTTGACCTGCAAGTGTGCTATGGTATAACCCGGCCTGTACACCCACACACAAGAAAGATAAAGAAATGTTTTTTAAAAAAAATTAAGAAGGAAACTGTTAATTCTGATTTTAAAAACTCTGTATTTTCCACTTTGTACTGATCCCTGAATTGATATCACCACTAAGTTCCAGAGGTTTGCCCCCAGGAAGACTACAGATGCACT
>NC_022027.1:53426427-53427589 GCF_000317375.1 Microtus ochrogaster | reverse complement strand
ATGATATCTCAAAGTTGTTTTGATTTGCATTTCCCTGATTGCTAAGGAGGTTGAGCATCTCATGCACATCTTACATGGAACGACACTCTCTTGGAATTTGTTGAGATTCTAAATGTCCCTGACCAGAATGGAGGGCAAATGGCCCTCTGAAGCCCTGACCAGTCTTTGTTCTATGCTCTTTACCCCCTTGTCCCCCATGCCGCTCCAACAACTTCCCACAGCCCTACCCTCTGAGGTGCCACATGAGCCCACCATAGAAATGCAGCCGGCGGGACCAATTTTCCCTGTGCCATGGTAGAGTCTGGCATGATGCAATTTGAGATGCTGTTTTCGTAATTCCTTGAGATCTTAGTATTTGACCTTGTGCTGGATAGTTTTATATCAATCTGACACAAGCCGAACTCATCTGAGAGGAGGGAACCTCAGTTAAGAAAATGCTGCGTAAGATTGGGCTGTAGGCAAGTCTGTAAGGCATTTTTTAAATTAATGATTGATGAGGGAGGGCCCAGCCCATTGTGGGTGGTGACATTCCTGGGCTGGAGCCTGGGTTCTAAGAGAAAGTGGACTGAACAAGCCATAGAGAACAAGTCAATAAGCAACACTGTTCCATGGCCTCTGCATCAGCTCCTGCCTCCAGGATCCTGCCCTGTTTGAGTTCTTACTCTGACTTCCCTCGATGATGAACAGTGATGCAGAAGTGTCAGCCCAGCAAACCTTTCCTCCCCAGCTTCTGCTCGTGCTGTTTCATCACAGTGAGAGTAACCCTAGCTAGGACAGGCCTCACTCACCGTGGAAAATGTGTGTGATTTTAGAGATGGTGCCCAGAAGAAAGCACATCTTTCCCAGACAGTCCTCCTACAGGAGAGGACAGGGGAGAGAAAGGATTGACGGGAAGGGGAAGTGCCTCCTCTTTCCACACACTCTTCCTTGGAACTTGGCCCTTTCAGCTGGTACTGCCCTCTCCTTTGAGTCCAGGTGGGCTGCTGTGCAGCTCAGTGGTAGGCTGCTGGCCCCGCATCCCCTCTGCCCTCCCCATTCATTCTTCAGCATTGCAGAAGAAAAACTTTCAGGTAAACGAATTCCTGCACATTGCGTCCTCTTATCTGCGATAGGATGCATCCATGGGTCTGGTAGCTCTTCCGGTTCACCTGCTGACCAGCGT
>NC_022027.1:53423056-53426066 GCF_000317375.1 Microtus ochrogaster | reverse complement strand
GGTTTAAAGATTCTTGAAATGGGGGAACTTGTGCCATGACCTCTCCTCCTCCTCAACCACTCAGGACTTTTTTTTTCTCCTTCGGAAGGAAGCGGGGTATCTTGGCCTTGTGTCTGTAACTATGAAGCTGCTTTGTCAGGAAAAGGTCTCTCTGTTCACAGGAAGCAATTGGGTCAGAACAACTTCCTCTCAGCAGTTCAAGGGAGCTATTGTCTCCCGAGGTTATCACATAGACCCACAGCCAGAAATCCCCACTGGCATCCGAATATAAACGACCATTTTTAAGGAACAGTCAGCACAGTATAGCCATCTCAAAGTAGTTTTGCTGAGCTTTGTTGGTTTATTAAATGGGCTTGAAGTTTCTACTGATCATGGCAAGATCTGAAAGTTGAGCATGCAAATAGGGGACTCTTGGAGTCACTGAATTAAAATGGCATTTGTAGCTTGAAGCGACTGGAGAGATGTGATATTTGTGGTGAGACTAGCTGGTGGGCAGTGACCGCAAGATGGCCTGTGAGCAGAGCCCCACCAGAAAGTTTCCATCCCCCCTCGGGAGAACCTTGTCTCCCACCGGCAGGACCACTAAAGCCACCATCTGCTGCTTTGTTTAAAAAATGAGGGACCTTTATTTTTCCTGTTTTACCTCCTGCTTCCCTACTGCATGTTAGAAAACTTTTCCCTGCTCAGGGGTCAAAATCCTAAGCACCAGAAAGACGGTGCAAAATGCTATTGGATCAAGAATCTACTAAAGGATTTTCTCCCGTGTGGACACACTCTTCTAAGGCATTCTTCGGCCATGTCCTCAATCCCGCCATATCTTCCCTCCTTCAGTATTAAACTGGGCAAGGAGCCATATCTCAGTTTCTCTCTCTCTGCTCAATTGCCTCACCTTCCCCGACATGTCTGCTGAGGTTGGTGGAAGAGAACGCTTCATTTTCTTCTTGAAATGTCCTTGCGTCTATTCTCAGGTTTGTTTTTATTTATCTCTTTTTTTTTTCAAGTTAATTGTCATTTATCTTTGGTGGTATGGCCATTTCGGGTTCTTTTGTGTCCTGGCTTCCCCGTCACCGGTGACTCACTTGGTCTCTGCAGATCTCACCCTGAAGCCTGTGTTCCTGTTTTCTTTGGCCTGGACTTGACTCCCACACAGTTGGGCCCTTCACTCCCTTTGCTGTGCTTGCCAGGGTTGCCAGTGTGCTTAATTGTATCTTTCTTTGTATGTTCAAATTTTAATTTTGGTCCTTTCTCTCTATGTTAGGGTTTAAAAAGTTGAGTTTTGTTGGAACGAAGTTACCCAGTTCATTTCCATTCTGTTTTCCCCTTCCTAGAAATCAGGGTAAGCAGAATAACCGGCAGTGGATTTTCACAGCACGGACTGAAAGGCCTGAGAGTTTCTGTTTTCTTTAGATGATGAGTTGGATGTCTCTACAGAAGTGAGCTCGGGTTTCACACAGCACATCCCTCTGATACATGGGGTGTTTGTATTTAAGAAGTCAGGGGAAACCTTCAGACAGGATTACAGGCAGAGGCCACAGTTCCCAGAGGAAGTGGCGAGGAGTGATACAAGAATAGAAAAGAAAGAGCAGAGCAGTGTGTCTGGGAAATTACTCTGATGAGATTGTAGATAAACAGATGGAAATGTCGCTTGTTTAGTCATTAGTAGCCCTGCGGTGTCCCTTCTCTGTGCACCAGTTTCCCCAGCCTCCACAGACTGCACTTGTGTGTGTGTGGGGGGGGGGATACCAGTGCCTGGGTGCCTTCAGGAGCCTTCTCTGAGGTGCCGGGGACTGAACCCAGAGCCTCATGCATGCTGGGTAAGTTCTTCATCATCGAGCCCCAGCCTCCACTTCACTTCCCACTTGTATGGAGAAGGTTTTGTTTTTAAGCCATAAATCCCTGTGAAATAAAGCATGAAGGGTCTTTCTCTTTCCTGTTCCCTGCTGCTAGGGCACCGTCCCATCATGCCTGAGCTCCTGCTCCAGAGCGCAGGGGTCCATGTTGCAGGGGTCCATATCACCAACTGATGCCACACCCCATGTCAAGCCATGCTGGATTTTAACGTGTTCCTTTCGACAGAGATGGTTTGAGAGCAAGATGGAAAACATCAAAGTGATGTTAAATATTGCTCAGAAGTGAAACAAGCAGCACCTGTGGTGTTTGCTTGAACATTTTCTGAAGTGAAGAGTTCTGCTGGGATAATTGGAGCATGTCCAGTCCTGCATGAATCTGAGAGCTGTTGAGAGGTGGAATTTGAGCTGGGGTGTGGCATCAGTTGGTGATATCATGGGGGAATTTAGCTTTTTATTTCACAGATGAAGAAATGAGAGGCTGAGAGCCTTACAGAAGGCTGAACAGCCTGTCCGGGGTAGAGTTAGAGGTCCTTATGTCCCCTGAGTTGCTATCACTTGCTAGACTCAAAAAACAAAGTCCTATGGCATATTATTTTAAGGTAATTTGCCCTCAAGTATTATTTTTCTATATATTCTATTTCAAAAAATATATAAGCTTCTATGAAGACTAGAATACTTATAAACACAGGCTGGGGTGTGACTTGTGGCATAGTACTTGTCTACCAGTGTGAAGCCCTGGGTTTGATCCTCAACGTCGGAAAGAAATGGGGAAAAGAGAAAAATCTCAGTGTTTTGTAATCTTATTTCCTACATGTGTTTACTGTTAATGACTCTCTCTCTCTTTCTCTCTCTCTGTGTGTGCTGGTATTATCACATGCTTTTATAAAAGCAGAATTATAGTTTTGTATCAGCTTTGATGGTTCAAAGCTCAGCAAATTACCCAGTTTCAGACTTATGGAAGAAGACTCTTTCTTGGCAGATCACGGGATGAAACACCCCGGCCTTGGGATAATGGGATCCCAGAAACTTCAGGGACTGTGCCAGAGCAGATATCCCAGCCACCTTCTTCAGGAGAAGACAGTGCTGCATCGGCCTTAGTGGACAATGAGGACTACTGAGAACTCAAGAACTATGGCAATGGGTTTTTGATCCTACTGCAC
>NC_022027.1:53416811-53422866 GCF_000317375.1 Microtus ochrogaster | reverse complement strand
AAGCAAACAGATGTCTTCTTGAAGCTCAATGGGTGTGTTGAGTAACTTCAAATGTTCATTAGCTGAAGCCTGTAGTACCCAGTGCAGGGCTAACACTGTCCTCCTAGGTTGTGCTCAAAGCCCAAACTCCCTCTTAAGGTCTTTCCCAGCACCCTCCTTTCTGCTGTTCCAGTGCCCTAACGTTAGGGAGGGGAATCTGGTTTCCCTAAGATGGTAATGTCTTGCCTTCCGTGGGTTTTGTCTATGGGTTTGTTCTGTGCTAAGCGGAGTGATTAACTACAGGTTTGATGACCTCTCCCTGCTGCTGAGAACTGGTCACATGTGGCTCTAGCCTGTCTTCTGCTGCCATCTTTGGCCTTCCTGTCTGTCTTCTGCTGCCATCTGTGACCTTCCCATCATGTTTTCTGCTGCCTTCTGTGACCTTCCCATGTTCTGTGTTTTTTCCTAGCAAGCTGGCTTCTACTTTTGGCTCCTTTCACACCCACCCATTTCAATGACCCATGAAGACTGTGTGTGTGTGTGTGTGTGTGTGTGTGTGTGTGTGTGTGTGTCTCACTGGTCCCATATCTATAGCCCTGGTTCACAGCCTATGGCCAAATTAACCATTGACCATAGGCATTCTGGATCTATACCATTACATCTGGGATTGCTTCTTCCTAATTTTGTGGCAGAAGGTTTAAAGGAAAAAACAAAGAAAAGCAAAACAACAAGGTACCCCCAACAAATTCTTTTTTCATACCATGACACTTGGAAAGTGTACCCAAGTCTTTCCAGACAGCAAGGGGACATAGAAGGACAGTCCCCCAGACTTTCCCTACCTCTGGCTTCTTTTCTTATCCTCCCAGGTGATTTCCTGCACCAAAGAAGGGAGCGTTCCTTCTTCCTTCTTTCCAGGCATGAACTGACCTTGTCACATTATTTCACTCTGAAGTTACTTCCCTGCCCTCTCCCTATGCCTGTCTTCTTGTTTCAAGCTAAGCATGGTGGGGAAGGTCCTTAATCCCAGTACTGGGAGGCTGCAGGCAGATCTCTGAGTTCTAGGCCAGCCTGGTCTACAGAGTGAGTTCCAAGACAGCCAGAGCTGCACAGAGAAACCCTGTCTTGAAAAACTAACAAACAAATACAATCTTAAAAATTTCTTATAAAATTTACACAAAAGAGAAAAGGGTTAAAAACATGCATTTGAAGAAAAGAGCCAAACATGGGCGCCTTGCCAAGCAGATGTTTTGGATTAATGATAAAGTTATAGTAACGGGATGCTTGGGGTCGCTCTTGGGACGAACTGCCCCGGAGGAGAAGAAGGTGCCCAGTAAGTGCTGCTGGGTCAACTGCTTATCGGCGTGCAAAGGAGGGGATGTGCCCCTAGTGAGCTCAGAGTGCAAGAAGAAGAAGACACTGTGCGAGCACATGTACTCATGTCTTCACTCTGTGTGTGTGTGTGTGTGTGTGTGTGTGTTCACGCTCACACGTGTATGCACTCACTGTGTGTGAGACAGTCACAGGACAATTTGTAAGCGTAGGTCCTCTCTTTCTACAACGTGTGTTCTGAGATTAGACTCAGCCCTCCAGATTTGAGAGCAAGCGCTGTCCCCTGCTGAGTCATCTCACTGGCCTGAGCACTCACACTTTTCGAAGACATTCCAGAGCTCTCTCTTTTTGAGTGAGAGAGGAGTAAAGATCAGTTAATAAAACAGGACCAAGAAGGGGCTGGAGAGATGGCTCAGCTGCTAAGGGCGCTTACTGTTCAATCAGAGGAGCAGGATTCGGATCTTATTTGGATTCCAGCACCTGTGTGAGGCAGCTTGCAAATGCTTGTAACTCGAGCTCCAAGGGATCAATGTCCCTGTCTGGTCTCCATGAGCACTTGCATATACACACGCAGACACACACGTATATCTCTAAATGAGGTAAAGTAGATCTTTATTTTTTAAAAATTAAAATATAATCACATCATTTCCTTCCCACCCTCTATGCCCATTATATATCTTTTCTTTTATTGTTATGGTCACCTTTTATATTTAAATGTATAAAAAATGTAAAGACAATTTGCTAAGTCTATTTAGTATTGCTTGTATGTATATGATTTCAGGACTGACCCCTTGGTATTGAATAAACCATCTAGGGTGCTGATCTCTGGGGAAGACTATGTCTCCCTTTCTGGGACTCCCGAATTGCCTGTAGATTTTGTTTAGCCCTCACCCCTGAAGGAAAGAATTTTTCATTCTTCTCTCTATATTAGCATGTGTAATGGGTGTTTTGTTATTTAGGTCTTGCTTAGCAGCCTTATTGTTGAGAGGTCATGGGTACAGCTTCCCTGTCATTTCTAGAAAACAAAATCAGGTTTCCCTTTCCTCTGTCTCTCACAGTCTTTTCAACCCGTCCCCTGCAATGTTCCCTGAGCCTTGAGTGCAGGACTTGTGTTGTACAAGTGTCCATTGGAATGGGTCCCCTAAGAATAAATCTTTTAAAAACAGCCATAGAACATAAACTATACAGTAAGAACATCAGTTATAATTCATAATGGCCAAACAATCTCTTTATGTTTGCATATAAATATCTATTGATAATAATGTATGACGTTGAAATAAATGTTAGTTTTAACTTTTGAAACAAATGGTAGAATGCACTAATAGAAAAAGTAATGCTGGGAAAGTATGGTGGCTAAAGAAGTCATGGTTGAGGCAATGTTTGCCATTCATCTGACTTAGAGAACACGGTTTCCAGTACAACCTAATGGGAAAATATGCAGGAGATGGGAACTCTAAATGTTTCTGTGGGGGGAAGCAATTTGACTCTTTATCATATTACCAATGATTTGTGTTGAGAGATTTATTTTCAATTGTGTGTGTGTGTGTGTGTGTGTGCACGCACACATGCATATGTGCGCATGGGTAGTGTAGGTGTCTCTGGAGTCCAGAAGAAGGCGTTGGATCCCCTGAGGTGGAATTATAAGTGGTTGTGAGACCTAAGACATGGATACTGGGAACGGCACTCCAATCCTCTGGAAGTGCTTAACCACTCAGCCATCCTCTGGGCCCACTGATGATTGCCTGTGTATTTATTTAAGACCTTCTTCCCTGACTGCCACAATTAGATGCTGATGTTTTTGAAATAAGATCTGTGTAGCCCTGGCTGGTAGCTCACTATGTAGATCAGATTGACCTCAAACACAGAGATTGCTTGCCACTCCTCCCAAGTTCTGGTATTAAAGACATTCACCACCATGACAGCTTACAATTAGATGTTTTATGTTCAGCATTTTCTTTTTTTAATTAAAAAAAACTTTCAAAAGTTCTTTTTAATAATGAAAAACCTTTCGGAAGCTTGCCTGTATCTGTGCCTGTGTGCCATATGTGTGAAATGCCTATGAAGGCCAGGCAAGGACTCTGGATCCCCTGGAAGTTGAGTTTAGTCAGTTGTGAGCTGCCATGTGGGTCTTAGGAATTGAACCGAGGTCCACTGAAAGAGCAGTCAGTGCTCTTAACCTCACAACTACCTCTCTAGACCCTGCTCAGCATTTTCTATGGAAGCAGTCATGTCTCCAAGAAACCCTGGTTTCTTTAGGGAAGAATGAAATGTAGAAACCAACATCTGCTTGTTAGGACATTATTGCTATTGGAACATTCTTCTCCTGCCCTTTTTCTTTTCTAGGCTCTCATGGAAACCAGGTTGGCCTCAAATTCACTGTGTGGCCAAGTGTGAATGACCTCCCTCTCCCAAATGCTGAATTTACAAGTATGTGGTACCAGCTCTGGCCTATATCATTGTTCCTATTTCCTATGTATGGATAAAGCCTAGGGAATATTTATATACACATATTTGTTTTCATAGATGTCAATAATATTGAAGATCATTATGTCCACACACGACCTTCATTTCCAACATATTATCATACAATCCAATTTTACTTTCTTTCTGGATCTCATTAGTCTTGATACATTAACTTAATTGATCAGTTTCCTTATATGAACTAGTCTGTTTACTCCTTTGAGGTCCAGGATCTTCCTCAGCGCTTCTGTTATTAGATGCTCATGTGGACTCCCTTTTCATCCTACCTAGGGTGCAGCATCCTGAGATTGGCCATCCCTGTACTTTTCTCCTGCTTTCCAACTAGTGACATTATGCTATGCTTTTCTCTCTGGAGGATGCTCATCTCACCTCCATCTGGTCTACCATGGCACTTCCTCTTCAGATGGAAATGCCTCATACTCTAATCTCTACCAAAGACTGTTCTAGAAAATGAGAGAGGAAGAAGGAGGGGAGAAAGGGCTGCCTCTGTTCCTGAACCATTTCCACTTTATTATCATTGTTTAATCTATGGACATATATCATGATTCAAAGATACTTTTATTGGGTCTGTTGAGTCTGGGTGTGTTGTTGAGTGGCAGAGTGCCTTTCCTAGAACACAGCAGACTCTAGATTTGATTCTAGCACCATCATTTACTACATAATCTTTTTTTTTTTTATTTTTTTGAGACAGAGTTTTTCTGTGTAGTCTTGGCTGTCCTGGAATTTTCTTTGTAGACCATGCTAGCCTCCAACTCACAGAGATCCATCTGCCTCTACTTCTGGGGTTACAGGCATCACTACCAACACCTACCTATAGTTCTGATGATATTTTTATGTAAATAGTTTCTTGATATTAATATTCAGCCTTGAAATAGACATCATGTTCACTTTTGAATAATGGTAGGAAGATAACCCTAAGAAAAAGAAAATAATTTTTTTGATTTATCCATAGCTAAGAAAACCTTGATTTTAATTAGGTTGAAATTTTCTTTTAAGAAGACAGTATATAATGTTCAACTTAGAAGTGTCTAAAGTTAAATAAAAAATTCTCCTCCCTAGGAGGCTTCAGAATGACTCAGTGTAACGGTGTCTGAGCCATGCCTGCAGAGTATAAGCGTAAGAAGTGATTGTTCTCGTGTGTGCATCTGTTTATATCTGGAGAAATAAACTAAAAAGCTGCTTTCTTGCCCTTGGCTCCACTTCTTTGGAGTGTGTCAAGTGAAATTAAACTTTGGATACCAGAAGCTGTCCAAAGAAAGCAGGGTTTTACACAAGCATATTGGCTGTTGTAGGCGTTACATAAGAATCTGCCTGCAGAGATTTGAAGTGGTTTCCTAGTGTGTACTCTGTTTCTATGTACGAGTGAGGCATTTGGTAGACACTGCTGTCATTCCCTAAGCTTGGGCCCGGATATCTTCTCATTCCTCTATCGGTTTTCAATATAATAATAATAATAATAATAATAGTAGTAGTAGTAGTAGTAGTAGTAGTAGTAGTAGTAGTAGTAGTAGTAGTAGTACTAGTAGTAGTACTAGTAGTAGTAGTAGTAATATTTAATCCCTTCTCTGGGAACATAAAGAAATATACTATTCCTACATCTCTTCCTTGCTGCATTACTGTTGAGTCTGTGAACTCGGTGGGCACTTCTCAAGGTTCTCTTGGGTCCTCCTTTGCACCCTGAGAGGACAGTGAGTGAAGACTGCATGGAAATCTTATGGAACGGTCTCTAGCACATTTAACAAAATGTTCTCAAATATTTTTCACTATGCTGTAACAGACAAGCCAAACACTGGAATTTCAGCATTGATAGTTTGGTAATTGAATGCAGAAAGCTCATCTTGCTTTTCATTAATTTTCTTTGATAATTGCTTTACTACCAGAGTAAAAGAGCATATTGGGTTTCAGAAACCTCCTAACATAAAGAGTACCCTCCTTTCAATGCTTCCTTGGAGTATATATATACATATATTGGAGGCAGGATCTCGCTATATAGATCAGGTTGGCTTTGAACTCACAGAAACCTGCCTGCCTCTGCCTGCCCAGTGCCACCCCACACAGCCAGCATGTTGTTGATAAGAAGGAATTGTTAACTGACTGAATCTTTGTTTGAGTTGCTTATTTTGAATCAACTGCTGGACGATTCAAACACTAATTAACTAGTTAGTCTGTCCTTCCCTCCTTTCTTTTATTTTGTCATTCTTTTATGTGAACCCACAAGAGTCTGTTAAAGGGTTTCAAGAATTTATTTAGGTATAAAATGGGGCTA
>NC_022027.1:53413698-53415093 GCF_000317375.1 Microtus ochrogaster | reverse complement strand
TTTGGGTGGAATGTTCTATATATGTCTGTTAAGTCCATTTGATTCATTACATTTGTTAGTTCTCTTATTCCTCTGTTAAGTTTCTGTCTTGTTGACCTGTCCATTGGTGAGAGAGGAGTGATGAAATCTCCTACCATTAGTGTGTGGGGTTTGATATGTGATTTGAGTTCTAATAATGTTTCTTTTACCTATGTGGGTGCTTTTATATTAGGGGCATAGATATTCATGATTGAAACTTCATCTTGATGAATTGTTCCTGTTATGAGTGTAAAGTGTCCTTCTTTATCTCTTCTGATTGATTTTAGTTTGAAATCAATTTTGTTAAATATTAGGATAACCACACCCGCTTGTTTCTTAGATTCATTTGATTGGAAATCTTTTTCCCAACCCTTTACTCTGAGGTAGTGTCTGTCTTTCAGGTTGAGGTGTGTTTCATGTAAACAGCAGAATGTTGGATCCTGTTTTCGTATCCATTCTTTTAACCTGTGCCTTTTTATAGGTGAATTGAGTCCATTGATATTAAGCGATATTAATGACCAGTGGTTGTTAACTCTGGTTATTTTTTTGGTGGTAGTGTTTGTGTGTTTCCCTTCTTTGAGTTGTGTTGGTGGAGCATTATCAGATGTCTGTCCTATTGTGGGTGTTGTTGGCTTCCTTGGGTTGAGGTTTTCCTTCTAGTTCTTTCTGTAAGGCTGAGTTTGTGGATACATATTGTTTAAATCTGTTTTTGTCATGGAATAGCTTGTTTTCTCCATCCATGGTGAAAGAAAGCTTTGGTGGGTAGGTAGTCTGGGCTTGAATCCATGGTCTCTTAGTGTCTGCAGCACATCTATCCAAGATCTTCTGGCTTTCATGGTTTCCATTGAGAAGTCAGGTGTAATTCTGTTAGGTCTACCTTTATATGTTACTTGACCTTTTTCCTTTGGAGCTCTATTTTAATATTATTTCTTTATTCTGTACGTTTTGTGTTTTGACTATTATATGGCAAGGGGATTTTTTTTTGATCCAGTCTATTTGGTGTTCTGTAAGCTTCTTTTCCCTTCATAGGAGTGTCCTTCTTTAGCTTGGGAAAGTTTTCTTCTATAATTTTGTTGAATATATTTTCTGGGCCTTTGAGCTGGAATTCTTCTCCTTCTTCTACCCCTATTATTCTTAAGTTTGGTCTTTTCATGGTGTCCCAGATTTCCTGGATGTTTTGTTTTAAGAATTGGTTGGATTTGCTGTTTTCTTTGATCAATGAGTCTATTTCCTCTATAGTATCTTCAGCGCCTGAGATTCTTTCTTCTATCTCTTGTATACTGTTGGTTATACTTGTCTGTGTAGTTCCTGTTCATTTACCCAGATTTTCCATATCCAGCCATCCCTCGGTTTGTGTTTTCTTTATTACCTCCATTT
>NC_022027.1:53391840-53413183 GCF_000317375.1 Microtus ochrogaster | reverse complement strand
TTGGGGGGCAGGGTGAAATAGGGTAAAGAAAGCCAGCAGCAGGGAACTTACCCTGCTGGATGGCCAGAAAAGCTTAGGGAATTGGAGGAGGCCTGGATTCAGTCCCCTGGGATTGTCTGATCATGTGGCCACTTACTTACATTATTCACCTTACTCACCTCTCCGGATCCCCTCAACATGGGAGCAAGGTTTCTTGCCGGGTTCTAAGGACCTCACAGACAAAAAGGCAGGCTTGGAGAGCAGGGTGGGATGGTACAAAGAAGTCCCAGCAGCAGGAACACCCCCCTGCTGGATCTCTGGACCCCTCTGCCCTGAAGCAGGCTGTGTTGGGGGGATCCAAGGACCTTGCACATCACAGTTTGTAATTAATGTAAGTTTCTGTGTGATTATTTGGGACCACGTGGTTGGGTAATGAAAGTGCTGCCTCCATTTACATCTGTCTTTTTGCTAGTCTTATTTTCTAGTAAATATTAGGAACAAAAGAGAAAAAAAATAAACTTTTTTGGTACTTGCTGACTTTGGCACTAGATTCTATGATGGCCTTCCTTGGAAGTAAATTACAAGTGTCTTTTCCACCCTGACTCACCCACAAAGCTCTAGTCAATAAGGGCCTAACATTCCCATTGTGAGGGAATGCCGCTTTTCTGGGCAGAACCCGAGGTTCTGTGCTTGCAGGTCATAAACTCTACCACCAAGGTATATCTCAACCCTGAAGAGCGTGGAGCCCCATATCTGGGTGGACACAAGTCTGGTTTTGGTTTATAAATTTCAGGGCAGAAAAGTACCTTTTCTAGCAGTAGGGCCATCTTTGACTCCTAATGTTAACTAGAGATGGCATACAACATTTTCTTAAAAACCGTTTTTTAAAACTTTTGAATTACTTTAGATTCACAGAAAGATCATGATAGTAGTAGAGCTTCCCATACTACCCCACAGAGTTACACTGCCACAGGACAATTCTCTATGGACAATGGCTTCAGAAGCCAGTGCGTGTCTGTCCAGTCTAAGCAGCTTAGAGTGGATCACTTTCCTCTCATCAGAGATCTCTGGATTCAGCCTCTTTAAGTGTGCAAACAACACAACATAACTCGAACAAACAACCCGTGGAACTGGCCATGGAAATATCACTGTTAACTGAATTTCAGACTCTAGACTTCACTAGCTTTTTTCAGCAATGCTCATTTTCTGTCCCAAGACCCAAGCTGGGACACGGTCTTAGGCTAACCTGTCACATCCATTTGTCTGTCCTGGTTGTAATATTGAGTTGGAAGTGTCACCCCAGCCTGCCAAGTGCTTGGACTCCAGCTCCCAGCTTGCCAAGTGCTGACCCCTCCCCAGGGAAAATCAGGATCACTCCCACAGGGTATTTAGACTTGCTCTGGGAAAAGGTTTTGGGTTGTGTGTGTGCTTCCTCAGTCTCCCTCCTGCCATGCTCCCGGCCACCTAGGAGTGTGCTGTTTATCAAACACAGGCATTTAATTTGGTCTAATCTGGTTTAATTGGAGTTCTTTGTGTTGGCGGAGCGGCGCGTATTAAGATTTTTCTTAACACTGGTTTCTGTGACTTGGTTGTTGTGCATTGAGCTGGGTAGGTCTTCTTTAGAAATATTCCCTGATTTGGGGATACCTGATCTTCCTGTGAGTAGAAAGTTCTAGAAAGAAGCATCTCCTCTCACAGGGTATAGGCACCTGGCATGCTTGTGTGATGATGCGAATCTCCCCTGTTGTTTGCCAGATTTCTTCCTTGTGAAGATCCGAGGCTTCTTTCTACAGATTACATTCTTTGGAAACAGGCCACCATCCCTAGTTCCTAGTGGGAGAAGGGAATTAACCTTGACCCTCTTGGAAGAGCAAGATTTACCTTCTTTCTTTCTTTCCCTATTCATCTACAACAGTATGAGCTCACGGGTAATTATGTAAATGTCGGGTGATCATCCAGTGTTTGGTTGTTTCTGTTACTGCTCTAATTAACCCAGCCTTGCTCTCTGGAACCCCTTTTAGACTGGCTTCTCTGCTCCTCTCATGTGTTCCTATCCGACTAAACATTTTTTTTAGATCTATTTATTTTACAGTGTTCTGTTCGCATGTGTGTCTGCAGGCCAGAAGAGAGCACTAGATCTCATTACAGATGGCTGTGAGCCACCATGCGGTTGCTGGGAATTGAACTCAGGACCTCTGGAAGAGCAACCAGTGCTGTTAACCTCCGAGCCATCTCCCCACTCTCCAGAGGAAGCACTGGGTTTGAATCACATTCATCCTGCTCCAGCTCAGAGAAGTTTCTCTGAGGAAATGTCATCACTTCCTTTACTTGGACAATGGCATTCCGATGAGTTATCAGAATGGATTTCAGCTGGGGAGATTTGGGCAGGTGGAGGGCACTCCATTTTCACAACAGGGATCAGCCGTATGAGCCAGTGTCTAGGGATTTCACAGTGCACTACCTGGGGGAGGAGATTCGTGGAATCTCCTCAGGGGCACGTCTGTGAATCAGAGGACTGAAGAATGGTACTCGGGAGACATCATTGTGGACGTTTTCATTCGAGTGAGCAGGCATGAAGTCTCTGTGTCACACACATGAAAGCTTCTGCCATGGTACTCTGGATTCTCAAAACAGCATATAAACAGTTTGTTAGGACTCGGGTAAACAGAAAAAAAAAAGCAAAACATTTGTGTTTAAAGAGGTTTTGTGATTAGTTTAAAAACCAAGCCCCCTCCCCATTGGTAATGATTCCTAAAATATCTCAGTGACTTTGTATCTAAACAAGTGTGGGACACAGAGTCAAAGCTACTGGAAAGACTGGAAAGATGTAACAGTGTCTATGCCTTAGGGAGGCTAGGTAACCAAGGAAGCCTTATTCCATTGGAAAGAAGGCCTTGGCAGTTATATGGTAAATAAATCCAGTGGCCATGGCAACAGGATCCCTGAGGAGGCATTACAGGCTCTACCTTTGTAGGTACCAAGGACCTCTGCTTCCTGGTAGTGCCTCTGCAACACCAGGACAGGTGATGGATGAAGAAGACTCCTCTGCACTCCTCTCAAAGGAGGAACAAGCTCTCTGGCCAGAGAGAGCATGAGGTTTGAGTCTATGGGCGTGAAGTCCACAGAGGTGGGAAAATCAAACAGCAGGACTGTGAGGAGGAAGCAATCTTGGGTGAAAAATGTTTGTTTAGCAACCACTGCTTAAATACTTGATTTTAAAGAAACATTCACAGCCAGGCCACAGAGTCGCTTAGAATAAATGGGAGCCAAGAACGAGAAAAAACAAAGGTACCTGCAAAGCAAATACTCCAGGGGGGGGGGCTAGTTAGCCCACTAGAGGGGCATCTCAGAGAAGATGCTGGCTGCTGGGGATCAGCCCGCTAGCCCTGCGCCAGCTCCCTGCACCGTGTCACGGAATCACTCACTCACATTCATTTTTGTGATAAAATTCAACGAAGCTTGGCACTTTAATTATGTTTATGCACACAGTTAGGTAGCATTAGGACGTGTTTTGTGTCATCTTTGTTACTGTTTCCAGAACTCTTGTCCTCCTGTGGTGAAACTGTACCCATTAAACAATTCCCCATTCACCTCCCCAGCGGCCTCAGGTGACCGCTGGTACACTTTCTCCATCCCTGACTAACTATAAATGGAATTACAGCAAATCTTTTCCTTTTTTGTAGAGTTTGTTTCCCTTAGTGAAACCTCTTTCAAGGATCACTAAGGTCAGAGTATCTTGCTTAACTTTTCAAAGTAGTCATAGCCAAATCAGACTGACTCCTCCTGGACAAGGGAATTCCACAGGCTGAGTTAAAGGGAGGAGTGAGGAGGGACCCTGAGTTTTTCCAGCTGCTCAGTCACTAAAGGTAGGGATGGAGATGGGGGGGGGCAAGGAGTGAGGATGTGAGGGAGGCCATGAGGATGCCAAGCAATTTCAGGAGTGCAAGCGCATAATGAGGGTTATGATAGACCGAGGAAAGAATCTGGGCGCTGAGTGACTCAGCTGGGGAGGGGGGATCAACACATTGCTTCATACGGGAGGGTTTTCAAAGAAAAGGCAATAGGTAAGCGGACAGGCATCTGGGCAGGACTCAGGTAATGATTTACTCAAGATAGTTGGCATTAGGAAGGATAAGGGGGCGGAAACCACAAATGCTTTCGGGGCTAACCAGGTTAATTTGGCGGGGACGGAGGGGAGGGGTTGTTGGAATGCAGAGACGGATAGAAGGAGATTGATGTAGCCAGTTTACAAAGCACAGCTGTGGACAAACGGTTGCTCCTGACGTTTCTCAGCAATGGGCATCGACAGAAAACTAACAACTCCATCCTCCTTCATCTCAAACCCTTCAACTGTTCATCTTGACCTTGGTTAGGACAATTAGCGTATTGCTATTTAGTGAATTGAGACTGTAGCTGGCTGAGGGCAGAGCAGCCTCACTAGTAAGTGGCCCTGCCAGCCTGAAACTCACACCTCTGAACTTCCAGGTTCCTTCTGGAGCATCCTGTGAATCGAATAAGAGGAGGTTAAAAGCTTTTGATGGGGGGGGGGGCAAGGAATAAAGCAGCCAAGGCTATACTTTAGAAGGGCTAATCTGATGAGGCTGTGTGAGGAAGTGGAGGCAGGCTGAGCAGGAGGGAAGGCTTTTGAGCAATGCACCTCAGGAGTAACTCAGGTCTACTGGGCTTCAGCAGGAAGGGGAGGGTTTCAAGAGAAATCCCATGGGCTTACTCAGTCCTCAGTGGCAGCTGAAAGCTGAGGATGAAGTGCAGGATGAAAACCTATCACCGCTGCGCTTTTTCTCCCGTGGAATCCTGACCACGTCACTGGACACAGAGCCAAGTCTAACGCCTCCTCGCCTAAAATTGCATTTGTGGTCTCCGTCCCTATGAATGTGTCCAGTGCTGTCTTTGAGCATTAGAAAATGACATCGTAATGGTCAAGATTTTGGTTGGCACAGGAGAGCATGGTGGCTTGTTTCTGAGCTATTCCTATAGAAATAAGGTTACTCGAGGAGATGAAGCCTATCCATCACCCCCAAGTAGCAGATTATCAAATTGTACTCATAAGTCTCGAGAGATTGCCTTAGGTCTGGAACTAAAGAATATGGGCAAAACCGAGGAGGTGTAAAATACCCTGCAATGTTTTGGCACGAGAAAAAAAAATACCGTTTCATTTTAAAAATTGTGTGAACTTTAATTTGAAGCCTTCTCACCGGTGTTGAGATATAAAAATGTCATTTATTTATTTATTTATCTTGGGATTTTGAAGACAGGGTTTCTCTGTGTAACAGTGGTGGCTACCCTAGAACTTGCTTTGTAGAAAACGTCAATTACTATTATTATTACTTTTTTTTCCAGACTAAAAAAGAAGTTTATTTAAACAACAAGATGCTTAGCTTGAGAGGGAAATTAAGACTTTTTTTAAAGAGCAATTTACCCCTACTTAAAGACAAATTCTACATGTAACATCTACATATGAAAACATTGTAAGCTTGATCTTGATTTTTACAATGAATGATAAATGGAAGCATTAAAATTATCCAACTGAACAAGGTATACAAGGAGTTAGCTTAATGTCATTGGGTTTCTTTGTTGGAACCAGAACGAAATGACTTACTAGAAGAAGCTCTAAGTGATCCGGACACTAATGGAAAGGGGGGGTGTTTTCACAGAAACAGCTGTCCCCCAGACCACCTGATGTCACCCAAAGCAGAACACTGGTTATTCAGATTAAAAAAGAAAAAGGGGGAAAAAAAGCTCAATCTGGGGAAATGAAGGAAGAGGGAAAACTGCAGTATGGTGGTACATGCGGGAGCCAAGCTGCGTCTTCCTAACTGAGAATGTATCCTTGGTTTATAACCACATTCTGGAGCAGAGCAATAGGCTCCTTGTTTAGCAGGTACCTCTGTCCGCTGCTAGCATACATCTGCCAATCTTCAGCCTCCATTTCCAGCTGGGCAGGTGCATCTGGTTCACTGATTGGTTGCAGGTCAGACCAGACTCTGATCTGCCCCACTGACAGATCCTGTTGTTCACAACAGGCTTTCCTTGGCTCCTAAGTGGTATCTGTCTCTTCATTGTAAACTGCAGCACAGGGGCATCCTGTCCACCACCTTCGAACCGATATGATCATTGTCCCATTCCTGATTCCTTCCTTGGGTTTTTTGGTGACCAAGGCCAGCCTGGGGTCTTCTCAGCTGCTGATTCACAGGAGAAACACCAGGTCCACAGTGGGGCTGTGGTAGGAGCCACGGAAGCGGCAAATGTCAATCATTACTAAGGGCTCCACCTTCCTTGGCTTTTGTAACTGCTTCTGCTTTGGCTGAAGCCCATGGATCAATGGTAGACAAGTAGCTCCTCTTGCGCTTCCCTATTGGCTGGTAGGATTTCCTCCTGGCCTGATGCCCAACCTCCTTCTCATGCTTTGCAGCTGACCACTCCCCTAACGCTGGAAGTTTTGTGCCAGGAGCAAGTCCACAACTTGCCATCAATGATGGCTCTAAATTCTGTTCCCATTCCACACTGGAGATGGTCTCTCTCTCTGTCTCTCTCTGTCTCTCTCTGTGTGTCTCTGTGTCTCTCTGTCTCTGTCTCTCTCTGTCTCCTCTGTCTCTCTCTCTCTTTCTCTCTGTGTCTCTCTGTATCTCTCTGTCTCTCTGTTTCTCTCTCTCTGTATCTCTCTGTCTCTCTCCCCTCTCCCCTCCCCATGGGGTCTCCACCATCACTCACTTCTCTCTGGGAACCAATGCTTTACAGTCAAACATGAGTGCTGTCCAGCTACCTCCTTTCCAGCAGGGAGAGAGGAAACTTCCTGTGATGACCAGTGCTTTCTCATCCCCAGTGTCCTGTGGGATAAAGGATTCTTCTTCATCGGAAGCAACAATGTCAAAAATAGCACAATATCTTATTATATAATGCCTCTACTCCCTTTAGTCAACTCTAATGTACCAGGGAGGTATATTTTAAAAAGTTAATCTGCTGGGTGGTGGTGGGTCACACCTTTAATCCTGGCACTCCCTGAGTTAAAGGACAATCTGGTCTACAGAGCAAGTTCCAGGACCGTCAGGGCTACACAGAGAAACCCTCGCTTGAAACAAACAAACAAACAAAAAAATCCAACCCCCCCCCCAAAAAAAAACTATATCCAATTAAGAGATTCTGAGTGAATTCTCAGAATGAATGATCCTTAATCTTAGGCTTTTATTCTTTATTTGTATGTAGGTGCTGTCCATGGGTACCTGTGCAAGTATGTGTATGCAAATGAGGACATGGAGGTCACTCTGGGGGCATCCTTCGGAGCAGCTCACTTGATTTTCTGAGACAGGATTTTCCACCAAGACCTGGCCTCCCTGATTTCCCTCAGCTCGCTGGCCCTGGGATCATATGTGCCCACCACCATGCCTGACTTGTGGTGGCAAGCCTTGAACACAATCCTTCAAGCGTGTGTGGCCAGCACTACACCAGGTGAGCTATCTCCACAAGCCCTAACACAGAGTTTGACAGGCAGAATGATACTGTGGCAGAGGTCACCAGTGAGAAACATGTTTCTGAACTCCCAGCCCTTTCTGCTGTAGACTGCCTGTTGGCACAGTCCTATTTGCCCTTACCATGGACAGGAGCTCACACCCAGAGTGGCTCAGTGGGTGACAGGGTTTGCTGCTGTGACCGATGACCTGAATTCAGCCTCTGAATTCAAGCACTTGATAGAAACAGAACTGACTCCCACAAGTTACCCTCTGTCCCGTCCTCACCCCGAAATAAGCAAAGGTAATTTTAGAAAGAGAGATAGCTCAGTGACCGTTCAATCTGTGGACTTGGTGACAACGTCTCTCCTGTCGGTTCCAGATCCCCTGTGCTGGAAACACAGTTCCCTTCCCCAGGTCATGCTTGCCTCTCACCTGATGTTCAGGAAAGACCCGCTCCATGAGGAGATGCCCTGGTCTCGGTGCTCAATGCTTCCTGTTCCTCCTCCCGTTCCGAAGTTGAGACTTAATCATCACTGTGATGGTCTTGGGAGGTAATTAGGCCACTGGGAGGGGGTTAATGAGGAGGATTAGTTTCTGTAATAAAGAGGCCACAGAGAAGTGCTTTGCCCCATATGCTCCGGCTCTCGTGAGACTGCGAATCTACTGACACCTTGATCTTCATATTCTTAGCCTCTGGAATGATGAAAATAAGTTTGTATTTTCTTAAGGCACTGATTCTGAGATTTTCTCCTGTGAACCACAAAGGCTAGGACAGTAAACTCTGGTTTTCATGCCATATGCTATGGAGCATGCTGGTGAGTGGGGTAGTTAATTTACCCAAGAGCTGGAAGCGTTCTAGGCCTCCATCCATCCATGTAATAAACTATTTATTGAATGTCTACTGTGTGCTGGGCACAGTCTCAGGGTCAGAACCACATACATGGGCAGATGAGTGCCCCATCTGTTTTGAGCTTAAGAGCAACCAAAATCATTTCATGAACTTTCATTTAAAAATCTCAATGATCACCCCCGTGTGTGTTTATATGTGTACCTGTGTGCGCACGCATCTTCTTTCTTTCTGATTTATCTAGTTTTCCTGGAAATACTCCTAAACACCCAGTAGCTCTTATCTCTCTTCCCCAGCATTGGGGATTAACCTGTTGCCTGTATACTTTAAGTAACAGAATGTGTTCTGCCCCCGAGCCTAACTTCTAACCAAGCTGTTCATGACTGATTGTGGACTCCTTGGACCTCCTCTTGGAGATTCTAATAATGTGCATTTGGGGTGGAGCTATGAACTCTATAGTTTTTTAAATAAATAAATAAAGCATTAAAAAAAATCTAGATGTGGTGATACCTAGTTATAATCCAAATACTTGGAAAGCTGAGGCAGGAGGATTAAGCCTTGGAGGGCAGCCTAGGGCTATATAGCAAAGCCCTGTCTCACTTCTCCTTCAGAAACAAAAACTAAGACTAAACCACCCAACCCAACAAAACCAAACCCTCCTGGGTAGTTAAAGTCCTTAGGATTGAAAACATCAATCCCCCCAATATTCTGAGGTGTGGGGTCTTCGGGGTCCCACGGGGATGGCAGGGACGAAGCGCAGGGACAAGTCTTATAAGGTGTCAAACAGAAACTTTCTCTTTACCGTGCCACTGGTAGGAGGGAAGCTGGGTCAGAGGGCACAGGTTGTTCGGCGGGCTCCACTTTATAGTGTCATCCATAAAGCTGCAGGGCTCGGTCACAGGCCCCGGCCAGGGGGGTAGCTGCGCCATCTCCCAGAGGGGGGTGGGAGAGAGTGGGCGAACAGTCTCTTCCTCTCTTAAAATCAAGTATGTGGGTGAGGCAAGCTCGTCAGGCCACTCGAACAGAGAGTAAACAGTGGACGCTGTGTTCCTTGGCCGAGTCTCTCAGCAGCCGATTTCTGGAGTGCCTCTTGTGTTCCCGGGGTGTGGGCAGAGAGGAATGTGGCGGTGGCCGGAGTGATGCTGGGGTGGGGAAGGGGTGCGGAGAGGTGGGTCTTCTTCAGGGTACAGGTGTGTCTACTCCTCTGGTTCTCATCTGTCTACACCCCTGAAATGGTCCCTCGAGCATGGAATTGGTTGTTTTAGCTGGTGATTAAGACAGGTGCAGTGTAGAGGGCTTCACGGGTAGATACAAATGGACAAATCTCTTGTGGGAAGGGAGCTGTGGAGCCGTGGGTCGTCCACCCCGTCCCGCAGGCAGAAGCTCCACTGTAGTTTCCGTCACCGTGAGAGGACACTGCGACTCCCCCACACAGGATGCTTGAGTTTCTTCTCGCGTTCCTTCCTGTCTAGACCCAGAAGCCAGAGAGCTGGGGAGATGAGGAGGCCGAGTGTGTGTGTGTCTCTGTGTGTCTGTGTATGCGCGCATGTGAGTGTGTTCCCCCCATTCAGCTGCTCATCTCTGCCAAACTCCTGCAGCTTCTGGTCTAAACACCTTCTGGATCCTGAGATGAGAGTTTTGATTGGGTAGGAAGCTGTGGTGGTCATGGGAACAGGACCGGAGTAACAACCACGCGATGTTCTCGCCCTCCGCGCAGCCAGCTTGGTCTTGAAGCTAGCTGTGTTTGGGGCGGGTGCTATTAGCAAGAAGGTGGTGTTCAAGCTCTTGTGAGGCGGGGTGGGGGACCCCATCACATGTCTACAGTGACTTGAGATTCCTTAACATACTTAGGTTTTTACTGTAGCTTTGCGGTGCTCTGGGTAGAATGGAGGACCGCACTCACGCCCAGCCAGGCTTAATGCTTTTTTTTTTTTTTTTCCTGTGGTGCTGGTGATTGAACCACGTGCCTCAGGACGTCTTTACAGCTAGGTGAGTCCACCTGTGAGCTGTATCTCTAGTCTTTCTTTCATCTCATTTATTTTTATTGTTTTGAGGCACAGTTTCACTATGCAGCCTAGGCTGGCCTGAAACTCTCAGCCTGCCAAGAGCTAGGTCGTATAGGCAGATCACAGAATTCAAGAGACTAAACCATCCAATCAGAAGCATTTCTCTTCTCCTCTCTCTCAGTCACGCAATTGCGACGGGATGGCTTCTTAACTCAAAGCTTCCAAATACTCACATGATCCCAAGTTAGTTTATGGCATTGATGAGCCTGCACAGGAAAAATACGAGTTAGACACATTCCGGGGTCATTTTGTTTCTATTCAGCTACGTGTGCGTGTTGTCTGCGTGTGTGTGCAGATGGCTGTGGGGACCGGAAGTGGGAGCCGGATCTCCTGAAGTTGGAGTCACAGGCTGTTGGGAGTGGGAAGGTGATGAGCAGAGCCACTTCCGCCTCCTGGGGTCAGCCTTTGGAAGCTGAGCCACCTCATCCTCATTTTCTTCCTGGAATTCCACAGGGGCCGAGGTGTAGTCATGGCGGAGCGCCCCGTTATCAAGTTTAAGGCCAGAGTTTGACCTGTGGGACTATTTCTAAACATATCTTATATATTTTTGCCCATCCCGTACATTTTGCCTTTATCTTCGAAGGCCCAGGCGTCCATTTGGAGCTGGGTTTTCTTCTGAGGAACCGTGGGGATGCCGTCCTCACTCTGAAGCTGCCTGTGGCTCCGTGACAGCCACGCCAGCTCAACACTCCTGCTCCTCACCCGTGAACTTTGGCGCAGGCCAGGGTGGAGATGCAGGAGCTGACTCATTTTTGTGACTACTTTTGGGGACTAGATGGGTTTAAAAACAAAAAGTTTTCCCGGGCCTCACACCTGGGAACCTCTTTGGCGGGTTACTCAATGCTTACCGTGTGTCTTCACGACAGCGGTCCTTTCTGGCCTGTGAGCTTTCTCAGGACGCAGATTCCACAACCCCAGCCAGAAGGCTCTTGTACAGTGCAGATGTCAGACAAGGCCTCCGCCCACTGACGAGGCCAAGGATTATAGGATCGATTCAGTGATGGCTGGGAAACTAAAGCGACGTGAAAATAAAAACCTGATCAAGTCTGCAAAGGGAGAGCGAGTGGCGCAGGGCAGATGCTGACCAACGCGGACGCCCTGCCCTTCACTGGCGACTGTGGTGTGCTGGGAATGTGCGCTGTGCCTAGACTGGGGAGACTGGAGGGAGGAGGAACAGCCAGGGGATTGGCGAGGCTGTCGGAGAACCGGAGAGTTCCTGCCAGAGGCAGATGCGGGACTGGTCTGGGGAACAGGGCAGAAAGCATTCGGGTAATGCTGCAGCTATTCCGTGGGAGGTGAAGTACGGGTGAGATGCAAAGGAATTCCTGCCAGGCAGGGAACTCACGTTGCTGAGCCTCCAGACACCTGGAGGGGGAAGGCAGAGACGGCCCTGTGAGGAGAAGGCGGTGTGAGGAGACAGAGAAGGAAAATCAGAAGCTCTTGAATTCAGCCACGGAGATACCCAGTAGAGATCAATATTTTTTCAGCAAGGTTTAGAGCCCGGGGGGCGGGCGGGGGGGGGGACGGACTTGGTAGACAGAGGCCTAGGGGAGTCTCAGCCCTCAAAGAGCAGAGGTTCATAGCACACTCCTGTAAGCCCCCCACTCTGAGACTGAGGCAGATGAATTAAGATTAAAGACAACAGGGGTCACAAAGTGACCTCCAGGTCAGCCTGGGGTACAGAAAGAGGCCCCCTCTCAAAAACAAAACAAATAAAAAATTAACAAAGTGTGAGTGAGAGATGGGGGAGGGGAGCGTGGGAGAGCCTGAGGGGAGAGCAGGAGCGTGGATGAGTCCCGTGAAGCCCTGACCTGTTTCTAGATACTGAATTTGGATCAGGAAACCAAATCCGTAAATCCATGTTTTGCACACGTGTGGCATGGATTTGGAGACAAGAGCCCGAGCAAGAGAGTGAACTTGCAGTCAGGCGCATGACGTCCCATGGGTGTGTGCCCAGAGCAGTAAATACAGCACGTCTTGAAAAGCTGGGAGACAGGATTTTGAATGCTTTCCATTATTAAAAAAAAAAAAAAAAAAGAAGACACTTTTGTTTTGTTTTTGTGGATGGAGATGAGATCCAGCACTCAAGGTCTTACACCACCTCTGAGCTGTATTTTCAACCCCAGCATGATCTGAAGACATTTGTGTTTAATCTGATTCGAACATTACACACTATAGTCATGTGTCAACACATTACCCATTAAGTGTGTAATTACTAATGCTGCTATTTTTTGGTTGTAAAGTAGGCTTCATTTTTAAAAAGCCAACAGACAAAGAAAGAAGGAAATTGTAAAGCAAGAAAACTCCCTAGTTAGCATTTGCAGCATCAGAACCCTGTGGGCCATGCCCCTGGGGAGGAGGCCAGAGCAGGGAGAGGAAAGGCCCCGCAGTCTGCGTGGTCAGCTGGGTGTCAGGGATGTGTGTAGGCGAGAGTGTGTGTCCGCCAAATGCATAACCTTCCTGCATCGGTGAAAAGGTACCCAATAAATAGTTAATGAAAAAAGTGAATAGATAAATTAATATTAAATAATTATTAATAGTAATAGCATGAACTTAGCAGCACGGTTTGGAAATTCAGAAAGGTCATTATTCCCTTTGAGTCATTACAAGTAAGAAGAAAAAATTTTAAACTAGGAGTTGACATTGGGAAAATATATTAATTGGAGAATATAGCGCCAAGTCTATATTCTGGCTTTGTGACATTCTCTTCTCTCAAGGCGTGCTTTTGCTCCTACCAAGACAAAATCTGTGTGTAGTAGGGTTGGAGTTTTCCCATCCGTGAGGATACACGGGATGTTAGTAGACAAGGAGTATTCATTTGCAAATTATTAATAAAATCATTATATGTCCACAATGAGCTGAGATTCTTTAACATTAACATTAAAAATTTTAATTAAAAGATTAGGCTCAGAGGTTAAGAGCACTGACAGCTCTTCTGGAGGTCCTGAGTTCAATTCCCAGCTATCACATGGTGGCTCACACCCATCTGTAATGAGATCTGGTGCACAGAGCACTGTATACATAATATGCCTTTAATCCCAGCATGCAGGAGGCAGAGGCTTGCGGACCTCTCTGAGTTCAAGGCCAGCCTGACCTACAGTGGGAGTTCCAGGACAGGCTCCAAAGCTACAGAAAGAAGCCCTGCCTTGAAAGAACAACAAACAAAGAAACAGAAAGAAAGAAAGAAAGAAAGAAAGAAAGAAAGAAAGAAAGAAAAGGTACTTTTATGTGCACATATGTAATTTGTTAAAGTTCTTTTCTGTTCATCTTACAAGGGCTCTTTCATTGTGGGAAAGAGCAAAGTGGGGAGACTTGCCTAAAAATCAGTATAAACTAGGGTATATGATAAGTCCCTAAGGTTCCCTTTTCCTGCCTGCCAGCAACTGAGCTTTGACTGGCTGGGAACTAAATGTGATGGAAGGGTTTAAACTGGGAAGGGCACTAATGAACTAAAGAAACAAAGCCACCGCTTCTAAAAATCTCTATGGAAAACAAGCAAGAAAAACAACACACACACAAACATACAACCCAAAACAACAAAACACACACAACAACAAAATTCCAAACCATGCAAAGCAAAGCCGGTTTACATGTGTAGAGCGCCATCTTCTGGCCATGAGGTAGGATGGCTCCAAACAGTGATAGGACTCTGGCACCGAAATGGCTACCGATCCGCCTCGATAAAGTATTTCTCCTCTTGCTGCTGTGACAGATTACCCGAAAAAAGAATCCTAAGGGAGAACAGATTCATTTCTGGCTTCAGGACCGGGGACTGTAGTCTATCTGGCAGGGAAGCCATGGCCGCCGAGATGGTCCTTTCAGTTGGGGTGGTGAGCTTGCTGTGGTGTCTTCTCACTGCCTCAATTAGACCTGTTCCAGGGACTCCTCAGCCAGGCTCTACACCCACAGCTTCCCCAACAAGACTCTTAGCTGGGGACCGAGTGTTCAAAGGCGTGAGCCTATGGGGTGTGTGTCGGGGGGTGGTCACCTAAAATCAAAGCCATCTGCATCTGCTCCCTCCCCCCTACTCCACCCCACACTCAGAACCTATACTGTCTTCCCAGAGTTTTTCCATGACGTTCTCCACTCCTAAAGACGGCTTCTCAATACAGAATTCCAGTTCAGAATCTTTTCTCCGGATTGCCACGAAACTGAAAGATTTCTTGGGGATTTACTAACTGTGCCTTCTGTTTGCTCATGGGCCATTTTGGGACTGCTTAGGGTACTCTAGCCCGAGGCCTACCAGGTGCCTCTGCCTGCCTCTTTCTCTCACTTCCTCTCTGGTCTCCATCTCTTCCTTTGTATTTTTGTGGTACTGTGCTCTATCCCAGGGTCGTGCCTGCGTTAGGACGGTAGCAGTGAGCATTCTTAGCCCTGGCTGTTTAGGAAGGGTTGATATACGAGGTCCTCACTGACAAGGATCGAGTCTCATGTTGCTCGGTTCATGCATTGCATTGAGGACAAGTTCGTTGAGCGCTCAATGAATTCAATTTTAGGAAGAAAAACAGACGATAGAATAGATAGGCTTGAAAAAGGACAGGGGAATGAGTTGAATAATTAATTGTGATGTATCCAAATAGTAAATAGACTCATGATTTGAAGAGATCTGAAAACCAACGTGTCTGGATAGCTCGACAGATGTGTGAGCTGAACAGTTGGTGATTAGGAGGAGCCTCAGGACGTTTCTTTTTTTTAAAATTTTATTTATTTATTAAGGATTTCTGCCTCCTCCCCGCCACCGCCTCCCATTTCCCTCCCCCTCCCCCGATCAAGTCCCCCTCCCTCATCAGCTCCGAAGAGCAATCAGGGTTCCCTGACCTGTGGGAAGTCCAAGGACCACCCACCTCCTCCAGGTTTAGTAAGCTGAGCGTCCAAACTGCCTAGGCTCCCCCAAAGCCAGTACGTGCAGTAGGATCAAACTGAAATGAATCCTCAGGATGTTTCTTATTTCTTCTCCAGTTCACCTAGTTCTAAGCATCATTGTAGGGTGGGAAGATGCCTGTGAGACATCTGGACTCTCCTATCTTCCCCAAGAGTGTGTGTAGAAGAAAGAAAAATAGCCAAAGAATGCTGGAAGAGTATCAAAGAGTAGAGACTCTGAACATTTCTTATTAAATCGTTGAAGGGCTGTAAAGCATGAAGAACAGATGGTTATCCAGAGGAAATGGAAATACTGGGTGCTGTTTGCGAGAGGGCAGTGGGGCAGAGCATTTTTGATAGTGTGGAAAAAAATAGTCTGGCATTAAGCCTTTGCTGCCAGGTCAGAACTGATGGCATACGTACTCCGGTACTTCCAGCATGGAGTCCTGAAGCAGGAGAGTAGAGTTTGAGAATAGCTTGGGCTATGCAGCCAGATTGTGTCTTTAAAAGGAATGCTGTATTTGGTGTTTGGTGCCTGTGAGGGATTCACAGTGGGTTATCTTCGCAGCTGGGGAGGGCTCTCTCCTGAGAGAACTGTTCCACCCGCTGCTGCCTTGCAGCCTGGCCTCTCCTCCTTGGCACTCCCCCCCCCCTTCCTCACCCCAGGCAGGATCCTGTGTCCTAGTGCCAGCCCTGGCACAGAGATGTGCTCACTCAAGCGTAGATGATGGCGGTTTTGGACGTAGAAAGCCAGAAATCGGAGGGTGTGGTGGAAAGAGGAGGAGACGGACGGTCTTGCCAGTTAAGACACAAATGTGAGTGAAGGTGTGAATGTATCTAGACACCCTGGTGACAAGATGGTGGCTTCAGTTGGCTGGCGTAGCACGGTTTCTAAAGTTTCTGACTATGTTAATCATGAAATGATAAGGACTCTTAGCATCCCCTGACTAAAGCGTGCGTGCTGATAAAGTATACTTTCAATTAATAAATATTTCTAAGTAATATTTCAAATATTTCATGTATGGAAAGCTATAGATTCGCTGATCTTTTCAGTGCCCAGGGAGGTTCCTTCTGTATGACTGACTCTTCCGTTCCTTTAGCAAATATTGAGCACCTACTAAGTGCAAGACATCCTTTTAGACTCTAAGGAAATGGCCAGAAGAGAGGCAAACACCAGCCAGGGAGCTCGCGTTCTAGTGGAGGCAACATCTACTAGAAGATGCTCTGAGATACAGGGTCAGTACTGAGACAGTTGTGGTGTTTCACACGGTGTTGTTCTGTGGAGAACAGGCGCTGCCTGTGGGGTGTTACTGACATAGACTGGAGAGACAGCTTTCTAGAGCAGTGACACGTGGACATTTGAGTAAGACTAGCCGCTCTCAGAGTCACTGCAGCTGTGGTGAAATCCAGGAAGAAGGCGTCTGCTAGCTGTCCCTTGGCTAAAGCAAGATGATTGTGTAGCTACAGCAGGAATGAGGACCGGAGAAGATGAGGTCAGGGTGGGCAGAGAACCTTCCACGGGTGTCTTGTCAGCCATTGTGAGATGCTGGGGTCTTGTCGGCCATTGTAAGACACATTTTGCATTCTACCTTAAGTGAGATGGAAGAAGGCATTGAAAGATTTTGATTGGTGAGCGCAGTGACTAATCACGACTGTCTGTGGCAGAGATGACTGGGCAAGAGTCGAAGCAGGAGATTTCTAATGGCAGAAATCCAGGCTGGGGACCAGTTGTCAAAAGCTGCTGATAAGATGATGGTTGAGACTCACTTTTGGCTTTCATGATGGAGGAGATACATACGGAGGGGCAATAAAGACGGTGCGAGGAAGTGATGTCATCAGCGGTGTGTTGTAAGGAAACCACCTGTGGGTGGTGGTACATAGGAGAGTTAGACTGTGTGGTAATGGCTCCTTAGAGTAGCAGGTGCCTAGAGGATTCCAGGAACTGGAATCAGGGGAACAAAGGTGAAATGGAAAGCTATTTCAGACTTTGAATTGGAGCCGCGAGAGCTGAAGGAACATCAGTCAAGAGATACAGCAGAGTCCAAGCAAGTTTCCGAACCTGTGTGGCTAGGAAAAGTGTGGGTTCTGTCAGCAGAGCTGGGACCATCAGGAGGGCCATGGGTTTGGGGAGGATGAAGCCTTTAGTTTTAGATGTCATGACTTTAAAGAGTGAAAGATTAGACATCTTTAAAAACCTTCAGACTGTTGATCCCCGATTCTCTACCAGAGGTCTCCGTTTGAGACTCCCAAGCACCTGAGGACCCATGACCTCTGCTTGTGTCCTCAACACACGCGTTCCTGTCTTCCCAGATAAGCCTGTTTCACTTTACTCTGACACTCCACACAAAACACGAGCCTCACACAAGTCCTGTATTGTTGTCACGTTTAATGTGATAAATACTAGTAAAAATATCTTTCAGAATGGACATGTAAAATTCAGAACAGTAGAGACAAAAATCGGAAACGGGAATGTGAGAGTCATTTAATATCAAATTGAGAGGGATGTAGAAAGAGAATATGTTCACAAGCTTTGGAGAATTCCACGCAGTAAAGTTAAGATAAAGAAGAAAGTGGGAGTGGGTGAAATGGGCTGGTGGGGGAGGAGGGGCAGGAGGGCCACCAAGTAAGGTGACCCTGCCCAGTTCCTGGCGGTGGGTGTGGCTTGTGGGAACTTTTTAGAAGCCTGTGTGATACTAGGGTATAATGGGTAATAGTAGATGCCCCTGGGGAAACTGAGATTTCCTTTTGGGTTCTTAGTCTTGTAAATAAAAGAATTAAAAAATCTCGGAAGGAAGCTCAAGGATCACTTTATTAGGATTTGAGAGAAAAGAGCAGGGTAAGCAAGCGGAGACTCTTGGCGGCTGCCTGGAGGAGGCAGACGTTGAGGACGGAAAGGAAAGTCACACACACACACGGTAGAAAGGGGGTAGTGGGGTGGGGGAAGGGAGATAAGGGCTCAGAGAACAAAGAGAAAGTCGTACGTACTTCCAGGCGGGATCTGAAGGAAAAAAAAAACGCTAGGACGTAGAAAAGGAAGTTATTTACGATTTTTTGAGTTAGGGGTCACAACGCAGACACCCAGTCGGTCCGTCAGCTCTGCAGTGTTGCCTGGCAGGAGCGCGTGAGGTGCCTGCACAGAGGGACGGCTGTGAAAGCTGAGGGATCTAGTCCTCCAAAGTCTTCGGGTGAATGGGACCTTGGACTCCCCGCCTGGTGATTGACAGGCTCGGATGGATTAGCTCTTAAAAGAGGACAATAGCGTGTGCGTGTAATGTTTGGGATTTCTACCAGGATTAGAGGTGGAATTTGGATTCTCCTCTTTTGACCAGGGAGAAGGAGCCTTCCTGGAGTGGGCCTCCATTACCCCATTACAGCCACCTTTTCATATGGTAATCTAAATGCAGGGAAGGGACTTCTTTCTAGTGTTAAGAGGGCAACGGGGACCTGGGACCCTGTCCCCAGGAGGGAGGGACCCATCTTCAATGGCCTCCAATCCTGCAAATATCTGTTTGGCTAACGTTTTATACATTCAGTTTGATGACTTCCCAGGACGATGTGTTAATGTGCACATTGATCATAGGATATAAACCTTCCAAAAACATTGAATTGGGGAAAATATATTCTCAAACAGCAGAAATATACTTAATTTGTTTCTAAACCACTTATTTTAGACTGGTGTGTGTGTGTGTGTGTGTGTGTGTGTGTGTGTGTGTGTGTGCATGCGCGCGCGTGTGCGCGCTCATTCTCTCCTTCCACCCTGTTTTGGAGCTGGTCTATAAAGTCCAGGCTAGCTGGTCTGCGAGCTCCCAGTGAATCCTGTGTCTGTCTCTATCTCCCAGCACACTACCATAGGAGACCCGTGAGTACAGATTTATGCCAATCCGTTGGGCTTTTTCCATGAGTTCTGGGGATCAAACAGGGATGGCAAAGGCTTTTACCCACTGAGCTGTCTCCTGGCCCTCATTTCTAAGTCTTATGGAATGCTATCGTTGAAACTTCCATAAAGATTAGGACCACATTTACCCAGTGATTAGACGTTATGAGGCCAGTGTTTGCAAGGCAATGCCTGAGATGTAAAGTCAATATTCAGTAAAGCTAAGGGGACTTGCACAAGAGATGCCACTGGAGAATCGAACAAAGTCAAGGGATTTGAGGAAGAAAAGCCTTGGCGTGTAAGGGAGGTCTATTTAGAATTCTAAAACAATGGGGGAGGGGTGGGACACACTGGCTTCCCTTACCAGCTGGGGATTCTGCCCATTGTCAGTCACATGACCTAAAAATAAAATGTGATGACAGGAGGGCGGTGACTAGTTCAGGAACACCCCAGTCGTCAGTTTGTGGTCAGCTGATAATCATACCCCAGCGTGTGTTCATCATGGGCGCGAAGAAGCCAGGCCACCTCAGATGGACCAGATCCTTTTTGGTACCAAGCTTACCATTTAGTTGTTTTAATTTCTTATGAAATTCATGTCGCTGTGGTAGTTTCAATAATCAGAAAGTAAAGTAAGATTTCTGTGTTTAAGTTGTATAGCGTTTCCTAGGCGAAGAACTCTTCAATGCGTACACCGAAGATACTATGTTATTTTTGACTATGACCATGATCTTCCAGTCAACTTGTATTTTTAATGTTAAGGGATTTTAAAAGCTTATTTCACTGAGAGAGCCTGCTGTCCCGATAAGGAGATTCAGGAACTGGATTGGTAAATATGGCATACATATTTTATGAGGTCCATGGGTGTATGTTCGAGCTGGTGTGCATCCCTAGCTGTTCTGGTTGTGGCGGTACACTTTTCATTTTTGCATAACTAATAAAGGCCACTGATGAGTCAGAGGGATGGACCACCTTGCTCGCCCTCTGCATCTTTCATCTTCAGCTCATTAAGTTCTTTATAAGCGTCAATTAAACAGCTCATCACAACACAGCTTAGAAAAAAATGTTAAATATTAGTTTCCTTGTACGGGTTGAACAAGCACGGAGGGCTTAGGCAAGGTTGATATTAAATATAGAGACCCAAAGATAGATTGAAGGTGCTTAAGGCTTCCTGGGTGACAGAGGAGGAGAACGGGTTAATTATGGAACATCTGAGTCTGCAGAGGAATTCATCTGGACTTCAGGAACCATGGGGCCTTTTGTGCAATTAGCGTTGGAGATTAGGCCTCGCGTTGGCGATCCTCCTGGCAAGAGCGTGTCAGCCCTCACCTGTATTCACCTGTGTTCTGACGAAGTGGAAAATTAGGTCATGCTCACACTCATCTGGCCCGGTGTTCCGGCACAGCCCTGATTTCAAGTAAGATGTCCTACTTCTCCCCCGAGTGGGTTCAAACTGGTCTTATTATGGTGACCTAATTTTTGGGTTTGTGAAAGTCTTTGGTAGTCATTCTGATACCGCAGAAATACAGAGGATCTTTGGGGTCTACGCCATGGTGAAATACCAAGACCAAGGCAGCCTGGAGAAGGAAAGGTTTATTTGGCTTGTGGTTGCAAGAATCCAAGGTGTCAGAAATGATGGCCGTGACAGTTGAGAGCGCATATCTTGGATTTCTGCAGCAGCTGAGTGCACACATCTTGAACCTCATGTGGGAAGCAAAACAAAGCAAAGGGGAAATGGCACAAAATTTGAAACCTCGGAGTTCACCTTCAGTGACATTTTTCCTCCAGCAAAGCCTTCTAGACCTCTTCAAATACCAATACCAATAGGGACCAAGTAATCAAACATCTGAGCCAAGGCGGGACAACATTCTCATCCAAACCAGCACAGAGGCTAAGGCAGGAAGATAGGGTTCAAGACCAGCCTGAGCTACATAGTGACACTTGGTCTCAAAAACATTTTTTTTTTATTAAGAATGACTAATATCCCTTCAAACTATGTCAAGACAATGAAATGGATTGAATGCTGTGTAGTAGTCAAAGTTCTCTAGAGGAACAGTGTTCCTGGTTAATGGAAATCCACCCCTGTTGATGTAATAAGCCAATCTAACCGAATCAATAAATTCAGGTTTATTCTGAGCACAGCATTCCTGGGTGGCCCCAGGGAAGTTGAGGAGACCACATGTTTGTTCTCTGGGGGGTAGTTTATATACCCTGTGGGAGTGGTCTTGAGCATCTCTGGGTAAGGGTCATTGTT
>NC_022027.1:53387552-53391345 GCF_000317375.1 Microtus ochrogaster | reverse complement strand
GGCACCAGAGGTCCTGAGTGTTCCTGGAGAGACCCTGGTGCACAGTCAACTTTGGAATCCTGGTAACATGGATTCTGCTTCCTGCGAAGAAATCGGCGGCCACAGCAACAAGGTAAATCAACTCAGCAGCGGGAGGAAAGGCCAAGTGAGGAACTGGTGGACCAGCTTCCTCCCTCCTCCATGAAGCTCAGAAGGAAAGGGGCAGCACCCTCCTCACCACGGGACACACTGCTGTGTCACCTCATCCAGTCAGGATGAGCGTTATCAAAACAGCAAATAACATTAATAAATGCTGAGAACGTGGGAGAACTGGGACCTCTTAGATGCTGCTGGCTAGACAATAAATTAGCCTATTCACCATGAAGAGCAAGGGAGGGCTGGAGTGTTGGCTCAGCAGCTAAGAGCTTTAATTGTCCTTGTAGAGGCCCAGGAGTCCAGCATCTACATGGCATCCTAGAACTCTGGCCCCTGGGGATCTAAGGCTTTCTTCTAACCATTGAGAGGGCCCTAGGCATGCATATGGTGCACATACACACATTAGGCAAGCACTCACACACATGAAATAATGAAATAAACAAATCTAAAACAAAGAACAGAACAACCAAAACCAAACCAAAAGTGAGAGTTTCCTCTAAAAACTGAAGAGGGAATTTCGATACGATCCCGCAATTCTGCTGCTGGATGTATATCTCAAGGTACAAAGAGATACACGCCCATCCGTGTTCACTGCAGCAGATTCATGACACCAAGACATGGAAACAGGCAACATATCCATGGATGGAGGAATGTCTGAAAAACCATATAGATAGAAGAATATTATTTGGCTATAAAATAAGGGTGAAATCCTGTCATTTGTGTCAACGTGGGACAGAAGTGAAGGGCATTACGTAAAATGACATGAACTAGGCTCAGAAAAAGCATACTGTGTGTTTTTGTTCGTTTGCAGGAGCTAAAAATGTTAGTCACATGGAAGTGGAGAAGAGGTCGGTAGAGGACAAGGAAGAGGGAAGGGGGTAACATGTTGGTAGGTATCAGGATGCAGTCAGACAGGGAAGTCATTTTAAGATTGTAAAGTGCAGTAGAGCAACTCGAAACAATTATGCACCAATGTAAACAGAGAAGGATTTGAATGTTACTGTTATCAAAAAGTGATGTTTCAGAAATGGAAATGCTGGTTAATGGGATTTTTAATCATTGTATGTCCTATACATATTGAATTAAAACTCTGTGCTCCATCAATAAGTACAAACATGTCACTTAAATAAAAATAATTTTAAATGAAATGCCGGTTCCAAGCTAAGAAGTGCTATCTATGTTTCAGACTACTCATGTTAAAGTCTTAGGGGTTGAAGAGTAGGAACGTGCCAGGAAAACCCACTGACCCAGAGCAAAGGTAGCAACACTGTAGCATGGAGAGCAGCTCCCTCCCCCGGGTTATGATGAACACTGCAGAGGTTTGTCTAAGCTGGTGCTCAAGTACCAGTACCGACTGAGGGCAGCTCTGGTACAGATACAAGAAGAACCTTGACTCAAGACAAGATCCGTGCCTTGTCTAGTCATCACCAGAGAGGCTTTCTCTGGCTGCAGATGGGGATGAAGAAGAGACCCACAGCCAGGCATTCACAAAGATTCTAAATTGGAGGTCTTCCTCAATCCCTTCCCTCTGAGCTCCGGGAACCCCCTGGAAGAGGAGGCAGGAAGGCTGGAAGAGTCGGAGTAGGTGAAGGACAAGGCCCTCTGAGTCCCCTAGAGAGTGAAGCAGCAGCACATGGCTGGCACAGATCAGCACCGGGTCCTCTGCGTGTATATTATAGCTGTTAGCTTAGTGTTTTCATGGAACTCCTGACCATGCGAGCAAGTGGGTCCCTGATTCTTGTGCCTGCTCTTGGGACCCTTTTCCACTTCCTGAATTGCTATGTTCAACTTCGATATGGAAGTTTTTGCTCCACTTTATTCTATTTTACTTTGTCGTGTTTGGTTGTTATCTCTTATAGGGCCTGATCTTTTCTAATGAGAGACAGAAAGAAAGTGGAACTGGAGGGGAAGGAAGGGAAGGAAGGGAAGGAAGAACTAGGGGGATTGGAGGGAGGTGAAACTATAATCAGGGTATATTGTATGAGAAAAAAAAATATATATATATATATATATAGAGAGAGAGAGAGAGAGAAAGAGAGAGAGAAGGAACAGGAAAGCAAGAAAGCAGGCTTTTGAATAACCCAAAAAGAAAAGAAAAGAAAAAGAACCTTGACTCAAGTTCATGACCAAAAGGAGGACGAGGTGGAACTTGGCAGAGGCACTGGCCGTGGATTCTGCTGATGTGCTTGTTGGTATGAATATTTTCTAGCCAAAGCCACACACACACACCCATGGGTGGTGCCTCTGGAACATGAAACACCATGCGAGTGTTGTCAGTTACTCCGTAATATCAGTGGAACCAAAGCCAAACCGTACACATCATTTTCCAAAGCGGTTGGCTTCTTTTTTAGATTTTTCTTTCTGATTTTGATTGTGTGCTATAGCCAGAACCAATTAGTTACCTATCCATCATTCATTCTCATCTTTTTCCTGACTAATGTAACTTTGATTTTATTCCAAGTGGTGATGAATGTACCTCTCCTGTAACTATGGATTGTTGACCTTTAAAGACAGCCCCTTGGAACTGATAGTTGGCATGGACATTAGTGAACTTCATGCTTTCCTGCTGGAATCAGACATACAGATACATACACACACAGATAATACATGGAACCATGGACATTTCTGGGGATGAAGTTTGCTTATGCTGTGGATAATGTGGAAGGGAAGGGAAAGAGGGTGCGTCTTGGTTGTCAGTCTACAGCTGCCAACCCAGCCCGATGTGTCACTCCTCAGTCAACTCTCTGTCTGGATTCTGATCTGTGTTCCCATTAGGTGATTTAAGTTTACAGTGGACGTACTAGCTATCTGTCTAATTATTGCTCAGTACTTGCTTCATCTGGGTGTACAAAAACAAGCCTTTAAGAATAGCCATGACAGCTTTTCACATCTGATTTTATTTGAATCTTACCTTTTTCTTCTTTGTTAGCCTGGCTAAGGTTGTTGTTGCTTATCTTTCGGGCTGGGAGCATGGCTCAGAGGGTAGAATGCTTTTCATGAGTCTGAGTTCAGATCTCCAGCACCCACACAAACTATTAGGTACAGTAACGTGTGCCTGTAACCTCAGTCCTGAGGTCTTGGGGTAGAGACAGGTAGATCCTTATAGCTTGCTGGGGAGCCATTCTAGTCCATCAATGAGCTCCAAGTTCAGTGAAGAGACCCTGCCTCAGATATTAAGGTGAAGGGGCCTGGAGAGATGGTTCAGCAGTTAAGAGCACTTGTTCTTGCTGAGGACCCAAGTTTGATCACAAGTCCCCACAGGGCTTGTAACTGTCTATAGCTACAGTTCTAGGGGATCTGGTGTTCACTTCTAGCCTCTACAGGCACCAGGCATGTGCACGGTGTGCAGACATACATGCGTGCACAACACTTACACACATTCAATATATCAAGAGAATAGAAAAGATGAAGAACAAAAGAGGAAGACTCTCAAAGTTAAACTCTAGTTTTCACATGTGTGTGCACATATATGCATACATACACACATGTCTGGGCACACACACATGCACTTGCACACATATACCCATGCACACACATGCACATACATGTATGCACACATGCACGCACACATGTATGTACATATGCACACATATAAACATTTATACACATGCATGCACATAGTACATTTAATTGATATTTTATTCTGTTTTATTTACTC
>NC_022027.1:53385982-53387452 GCF_000317375.1 Microtus ochrogaster | reverse complement strand
TACAAGAGCTAGTTCCAGGACAGGAACCAAAAAGCTACGGAGAAACCCTGTCTCGAAAAAAACAAAACAAAACAAAACAAAAAACAAAAAAAACAAACAAAAAAAAAAACAAAAAAAAGAAAAGATGAAGAACAAAAGAGGAAGACTCTCAAAGTTAAACTCTAGTTTTCACATATGTGTATGTACATATATATATGCATACATACGCACATGTCTGTGAACATACATGCATGCACACATATACCCATGCACATACATGCATGCACGCACATGCACTTACACACATATACCCATGCATACACATGCACATACATGCATGCACACATACCCATGGGCAAACACATGCATGCACACATGTATGTACATATGCACACATATAAACATTTATACACATGCATGCACATAGTACATTTAATTGATATTTTATTCTGTTTTATTTACTCTGTTTATTTTTGCTACATTCCTCATTATTTCTCTTACTGTTAATTTTGGGTTTGCTGGCTCACTAGGCTGCAGAATTGTGTTATTTACTTGAATTTTTCTCTCTTTTTGACATAGGCCTCAGCTGACTTGCTTGCATTGCTTTTTTTCTTCCTGTGGCTTTTATTGTACTATGTTTCTGTTTGTTTCCGGACATTTAACAAATTTCCTTTTTGGTTTTTCTCGTTGACCTGATTGTAATCATAGAGTACGTTGTGCAGTTTTCATGGATTTGTAGATAATTTTTTAACTTTCTGTTGTTACTGATTTTTAGTTTTATTCCATCTAGTCAGGAAAAACATATGGTATGATTTTGAGTTTCTCTTTTCTTTTTTCTATTTTTAAAGTTTATATATATATAAATTATATATATATTTGTGTGACTTAACATGTGGCAAATTCCAGAGAATGTTCTGAGTGAGAAGACTGTGAATTTCGTGGCTGCCAGGTCAGGGTTTCTGCAGATGTCTGTTAGGTCTGGGTGATCTGTGTTCTTCTTTCTCGTTCGTCTTCTGTCTAAGTGATTTGTTCATTCATTGATAAAAGCGTGGTGTTGGGACCTCCAGAATGGCTCACTTCATTTAACAAAATTGGAAATGCAAGAGAAATCAAGCACATATACATAGAATAGTAAAATAAATACTTATTTAGAAAAGAAGAAAAAACAAGTTGGTCATGAACGTAGAAATTATATAAAAAAATGCAAAAGCAATTTTAAAAAGTGTGAGATGCTTCTTGTTTTTGTTTTCTTTGGGAGTTATCGGGGTGATGTGTCTTTTCCCAGATGGACACCCTGAAGAGGGACTGAATGAAAGAAGTGTGACTTTTATTTATAGGACAAAAGAGAGGGAGCTAAGGCTGGCTAAGAGGGCTGTCTGTACGGCACAGAGCCCTCTACTGGAGACGAGAATAAACACAGGCACAGCCGCTCTCGGGGATTTGTGCAGTTTGAAAAGTCCTTGCCTTTCAAAGACACACTTCTTTTTTTTT
>NC_022027.1:53383016-53384562 GCF_000317375.1 Microtus ochrogaster | reverse complement strand
AATAACCTTGTAAGTGCCAACTAACTCTCTGAGCTTTGGTCAATGTGGAAATAGGCTCACAATTTTGGGCCTCCACACCTTAGTTCTGACGTATGGCTATTAACTTTCCAGATGGAAGCTCACAGGATTACCCACTGGCTGATAGATTCTGGAAACACTGATCTCCAGCAGAGGAGTAATGACTGTGGTGGAGGAAGAGGGAGAAGAATAAAAAATATTTCTAATGGAATAATTTAATAATCTTCAGAAAGATAGCAGTCTATAAGATTTCTTTATGCTTATCACACAGTTAAAGTTTTTAGAAGTTTTAATTTGGGTCTCAGCATGGATGGGGCAGGGCCCATGAAGTCTAGCCTCTCTGTGAGGAGCTGTTGGGGAGAGTCAGCTTTCTTCAGGGGTGTGGCCCTGAGAGGCTACCCACGCTCTGGTAGACTGCCTACTCCTGCCTGTGTAAGCAGCATGTGTTCCATTGCTGTGAAGGACAACATGGCCATGACAACTCTTGTAAAAGAAAGCATTTAATTGGGGCTTGCTTACAGGTTCAGAGGTTGAGTCCACAATCATTAGGCGGGGAGCATGGCAGCATGCAGGCAGACATGAGAGTTTCATATCCGGATCCACAGGCAGCAGGGAGAACCAGTGACTGGGCCTGGCTTGGGCTTTTGAAACATCAAAGTCTAACCCTAGTGACACACGTTCTTCAACAAGACCACAGCTACCCCAACAACAACTTCTAATCCTTCTCAAGTAGTGCCACTCCCTAATGACTAAGCATTCAAACACATGAACATGCACACACATGCACACACATTCATACACATTCATATACGCACACGAACATGCACACACACACACACACACACACACACACACACACACACACACTCTGATTACCCTCATGCCCTACCCTCTCTTATTTCCCTTCCACTCCTGTCAGCACCTTTTTCTTTTCCCTACAATTTTCTCTCTCGCATCTAATCTTTTTGTTTTACTCTGTGACCAGGTCTGTCAGTCTGACCACGAGTTCGGGACTAGCCTTGGAGAAGCTGGTCTGAATGTCCTATTTGGAGTAAGTACTGAAGCACTGCTTAGTCCTCAGCAGCCCGGCAGCTCGGAGTCTCTGTACACGCTGCTGCTGCTCATTGCAGAGAGAAGCCTCTCGGACTATGGCTGAGAGCAGTGTTTGTCTGGGGTATGAGCACGGATTTCTAGAAGGCAGTTTGGTGCTATGCTGGTTTTTTAGAAGTCTGATTTTCTGTTAAAAGTATAATTCGGGAGAAAGTTGGAATATTACATTTCCCTCTTACTTTTTAGTATTTTTTAAAGTGCACAGATGCTAAAGAGACTCAGATTAGCTGCTATGCAAAACTTCTCCTGAACCTCTCAGGGTCCTCTAAAGGTCAGGGGTGCAGAGCCCGCAGGGCCCACGTTCTCTCCTGTCCTTCACAGAGAAGGCACAGGGTGGCATTTGTTCTATTTCAAGCAGGTCAAGACGTAAAAATCCCTTGCTTGTAATGTGGAAGACACATGACTTTTTATATATGTA
>NC_022027.1:53375454-53382345 GCF_000317375.1 Microtus ochrogaster | reverse complement strand
GCTCCCCCTCTGCAGATGGCCCCCTGACCTCAGGAAAGCTTATTTATTTAAACAAGAAACAGGTTTGAATACTTGGATATCAGTAACAATGGCTGGGAAATACACAGTCATAGCAGAGGTCTCGGAATCTCTTAAATACTCAGGCTATTTTGTATTTGTTCTTCCAATGTTTTTTAGAATGATTTTTTAAATTGTTATTTGGACTTTTTTGCATATATATTTTTGGTGATGGAAATGTGTGAACTTACATATGTTTATTCCCACAAAATCAGTCCTATGTTCAGATACAGGTGTCAAAAATTTGATGCTTTATGTAAGATATAATAAATAAATATATTATACATAGCTTATTTTAAAAGTTAAGTTTAGGGGAAGAAACTATATTCATATGTTTTTTTGGGGGGGTAAAAATTAATATATTACACAAAAGCATTAAATCTGAACCTTATCAACATTTTGGGTTTAACTATGAATTCGCGGAGAGTTCAGAAGAAAGACACTAACTAACAATGTTAGTGTCTTAGGGTTTCAAGTGCTGTGAGGAAAACCACGGCCAAAAGCAACGTGGGGAGGAAAGGGTCAATTTTGTTTCCACCTTGCAGTGGAGAAAATCAGGACAGGAATCAGTCACAGGAACTGCAGCAGTAGGGTGTGGCTCTGGGGCTGGGCCCTCCCACAGCAAACAGTCTACAGCTTTTCTATAGCCCTATATACAGCCTTATCTGTATACAGTCTATCCATAATCCTGTCTACAGTCCTGTCTGTCTTTAACCCTGTCTACAGTCCTGTTTGTCGTTTACAGCCCTGTCTACAGTACCAATCTCTTTAGGAAGGATATTTGCTCTGATGCATGCTTTTGCTTTGCTTCTTTTGCTTCCTTTTAGGAGGCAAATATCTCAAAATTTCTGCTGTTTCTGCACCTAAATCTGAGGGAAAATGGTAAAATGAAGCTATGCAGCAGTCTGTGTGATTGTTATTTGCTTCCACCAGCTTTCTGTTATTCTTATATGTAGCTTTTAGTAAAACTCTAGGACATTATTTAGGCAAGCTCCTTGCTGCTTCAGGACAAGGATAACTTTTCTGTGGTTTCAGATAGGATCTGTGTGTCTACATGAGACCCTCCCTAGTATCTTTGCTTCCCAAACTCTCACCAGAATCGCCTTTAATGCATCTCATAGAATTTTAGATTTTTTTTAGCTTGATCCTCCAAATTCTTCCTACCTCTGCCCATAACCCAGTTCTAAAACCATGGCCACAATGTCAGAATAGTTATTGATAAAACAACTCTATGTTTTGGTACCAATTTTCTCTATTAGCTATTTTCAGTTACTACAAGAAAATACCTCTGTAAAGAAAAAAAGTTTGGGAACCAAGGAGAGAAGGGTATGGAGGATGGATTAACTAAAACTAAGGACATATAAACAACCTTCATTGAAACCAGTACTTTGTAAGCTAATTAAAAAATAGAGTTTAGGGCAGTGGTGGCGCACACCTTTAGGAGGCAGAGGCAGGCTGGTCTCTGAGTTCGAGGCCAGCCTGGTCTACAGAGCTAGTTTCAGGATGGTCCCAAAGCTGCAGAGAAACCCTGTCTCAAAAAACAAAACAAAATAAAACAAAAAAGATAGCGTTTAAACACAGAGGTACTCAGAATGAGTTTATGTTGGGGAAGATTATTTTCAGGTGTGTGACTTTTGTAAACACTGCATTTGTTCAGCTCTGTGAAGCTGTGTTACTGTGCTTGCCTAAAACACCTGATGGTCCTAATAAAGAGATGACCAGCCACTAGCAAGGCAGGAGACTCGTGGTTTGTTACCTCACATTGGGCTGCTACATGGTATCTGCCGGACTCCATCTTCTTTCTCCCTGCATTCGGTTTAGTGTTCCTGCCTAGCTATATTCTGCCCAGCCATTGGCCACAGTAGCATCTTTATTAACCAATGGTAAATAAAACATATTCATAGCATACAGAGGGGAATCCCACATCACGAACTGCCTTTGTTTCTCCTTCCTGTATAATCTGCTGGCTAAAGGGGAGACGGAAGGCAGATCTTTAGGATGCTAATCCACTGTCTTCTCAGATTGATGCCTCCCCAGATGGTGTACAGATTCAATTCCTGGTTTCATGCATGTGTCTAGCATGAATGACTAGCAGAATGGACTTCTGCTCACAAAGCTGTCAGGAGTCAGAGTGTTCATTTCTGACCTTGAGACCATTGGAATATATCTGGGTCCTCTGAATGCCAGCCTCAGTGTCCCCTTCAGTGCTCAGAAGACTTACAGCAAGCGCAGAACTTAGATATTAGAATGAAAATAAAGTCTCCACTATGGACTTTTCTGCATCAGTTTCTTTATTCTTCACTTTCTGTTCTCCTGTTCTATAAAGCTTCCAGTTTATATACACAGACAACACAGAGGCCGTTCTCCGAGCTTGGACGTCCCTGTATCTTTGAAGGTCCCAGTGTGATCTATAGGAAAGACTCCTTTCCTGGCTACATGCCCTGCCAAATGGAAGCTACTTGCAGGGAGGTGGCTTCTGATGTATCTCAGGGAATGAAGCAGAGATCAGACTGTGGGAAACAAGGTTATTGACTGCGTGACTGAATTTCCCACTGGAAGTCCCACAGAGTAGTGGGGGTGACTCAGTGTACCAGTACATGGGAAAGAATTGTGCTCGATAATCCATACTCTGATGAATCTTTCGCCAAGGGAGAGTGCTTATGGCTTCACGAGAGATCTACTGTAAGAACAGCCGATATACAAAAGGTGGTGGGCCCAGCGCCTTGCGAACTGGGTTTATCTCCATCAGAAAGCATTTGTTCTGGTGCGTCAGCCTTCTGCTCCATCAGCTGAAACTCACTGCATGATTCCTGTGGACCACAGCAAGAACAGATTCTGTTTCTAGAATTACAATAATTATGTTTATTCATTCTTTGGAGAAAAAAGGAGTAAGTCCACCTGAAAATGCTACTTTATGTTTTCTTTTTAGTACCAGCCAGAATGTTATGCTGGGAAAAGAACAATAGAAGAAGTGAGGAGGCTTGTTTTGCGTGTGTGTGTGTGTGTGTGTGTGTGTGTGCGTGTGTGTGTATGTGTGTGTGTGTGTATGTGTGTGTGTGTCTGTGTGTATGTGGTCTCATTCATTACACTTTAATTAAACACAGCACTAATTTATATAATTTATATTTACTTATCAGCTCAGACTTTAAATTTCCTAAAACATATGGCACTTTTTCTTTTAAATGCAAGGTGTTACTATGTATTACAGGCTAGCTCATGTTCCTTCAGTCTGTCCAGTGCTGCTATGACAGGCATGTGTCACTGCATCTGGGTAACAAATGACTTCTCTTTAACAAATGGGAGAGAAAAGATAAGACGTCAGTTGGTCCATTCATGAGTGACAGTGGGATGAAGATGTGAAAATGGGAGGCAGGAGGAGAATAACACCTCGCTTGAGGTACCCGAGTCTGTGCCAGTTATCTCTTGCTGTGTGAACATTAAGATTTAAAATAACAGCTACTCTTTTCATGTTTCTTTTATTTATTTATTAAAGATCTCCGTCTCTTCCCCGCCACCGCCTCCCATTACCCTCCCCCTCCCCCAATCAAATCCCCCTCCCTCCTCAGCCCGAAGAGCAATCAGGGTTCCCTGTCCTGTGGGAAGTCCAAGAAACCCCCACCTCCATCCATTTCTAGTAAGTTGAGCATCCAAGCTGCCTAGGCTCCCACAAAGCCATTACGTGCAGTAGGATCAGAGACCCATTGCCATTATTCTTGAGTTCTCAGTAGTCCCTATGTAACCTATTGACCAAAGATGAGACAAAAAACAATGCTAATCCATTGTCTTCTCAGATTGATGGGTCCATCTGTTTTTGGCTGATCCTCCTCAGAAGCCTCTTTGGGATACGCTGATGGGTCTAGCTGGGGTTAGTAGTAGGGGTTTTCTAGAGTAACAGAACTTATAGAATGAATCTCTCCATATATATAGAAAGGGAATTTATTAGAATGACCTTCAGGCTGAGGTCCAGCTAATCCAACAGTGGCTGCCTCTGAACAGAAGGCCCAAGAATCCACTAAGTTCATTCCACAAGGCTGGATGTCTCAGCTGGTCTTCAGTGTATGCTGGAATCCCAAGGAAGTCAGCTATTGTCAGAATACGGCCCATGGGTGAAACTCTGTGAGGGAAATTCTGAGAAAACACCAGGAAAACAGGAGTCTGGTAACCTCAATTCCTCCTAACATGGGTTGTTCTTGGACTGTGCTTTCCTGCCCCTCCCAGGTGTAGTAAATAGGAGTGGGTTTTCTTCGTTATTATTCAAATGGTGTTTCCAGGCACAGGTGGCTCTCATGACTGCATCCAGCTTAAACTCACGTGAGCTTTGCTTATATGACCTTGTTCAACCTTCAGAATATAAATTGTCTGATTCTCTGAATAAAGTTGGCTATAGCATGAGACTCCAGGTGGTCTCATTTCTTTGGCTCTGCTCTCCCACACACTAGAGCAGTAGCAAAGTGTAAGGTCAGTGAAGGAATGCACTTGTTAGTGAGACACGAGCAAACAGGTAAAGAGCAAAACCTCCTTCTTTCATGTCTGTATATAGGTTTCCATCGGAAGGCATGGCCTGGATTAGAGGTGGGCTTCCCACCTCACAGATCTGCATTAGATTAAGTGGATCTTCCCACTTCAAATTAAGCAAAAAAGGCAAAACGACAACAAACCCCCTCCATTTTGGGGTTTTCGTTAATTCCAGATGTAATCAAGTCGACAACCAAGAATAGCCACCACACCTGTGGGTGGAGGGGAGGGGTCTGGCTGGTGGCTTCCTTCACCTATCTGGCAGTCAATGAGCGGTTGCCTAGAGTTTCTTGGCTCTGTTCCAGGGACCTTCCATTCAGCAGCTTTGAGTGGATTAGTGCTGGCCCCAAAGGTGCTGGTCTCAACTTTGTGGATACAGCAGGAGAGCAGGTCCTGATGCACACAGGTGCTTGTGTGTGCGCGCATGCATGTGTGTGCATATGTGCATGTACATGTGCATGTCTGTGTGTGTATGTGTGTATATCCGTATTTGTTTGCTAATGTCCCATTTGGCAGGTCACATGGCCAAAGCCAGCTGCAGAAGGGAGGGCAATAGAATCCCTCTTTGGGAGGAACAACTAACGACACCAGGAAGAAAGGAAGGATGGAGGACGTTTTGTCTGTTGGCTGTAAGAGTCTAGGCTGAGCTTAGGCTGTAGGTGAGAGGGGAAGCCAGGGAAACGTGTGGAGAAGGCGAAGGGTGGCGGGTGAGGTTGTCTTTGTCCTGGTCACAGCTCTTTCTGGGCTTGTTCCTTTATTGCTGTAAGTGCATTGTGTAGTATGACAATCCCTGGGGAGGAGGTTGGTGTTAGATCACACAGAAACCAAAGTTAGCTCCAGAGACCATTGGGAAATGGAAAACTTGTTTAAGAAAAGAGCATATAGCCGGGCAGGTGGCACACACCTTTAATCCCAGCACTCAGGAGGTAGAGGTTGGCGGATCTGTGTGAGTTTGAGGCCAGCCTGGTCTTCCAGAGATAGTTTCAGGACAGGCTCCAAAGCTACAGTAAAACCCTGCCTCGAAAAACTAAGAGAGAGAGAGAGAGAGAGAGAGAGAGAGACAGAGAGACAGAGAGACAGAGAGAGAGAGAGAGAGAGACAGAGAGAGACAGAGAGAGAATACATGTGAAGAAGATGGGCTGTATGAATATTTCAAAACGTTGTGTAACATAGCTTTAGAAGTTACTTTATCTCAGTCCAAGAGTCAAGACCTAGCACTGAACTCCACTGTCTGGAAACAAAAGCTCACACAATTGTGCACAAGGAGTTTGCGAAAAGCAGGGATGGTGCTTATCAAAGCTGCAACTCCTCACTGATGAAAAGCGTCACAGCCTGGATAGACAGCTGCGGTAGAAACCGACATCTTCCCCAAGTTCTTTCATCAGGTGTGTCCAGAGAATAAAGGGACAATGGCTGTGGCCTTTCTATTACATTTGTGACTAAATTGTGCTGGCTGGGACTTTAATGAGATGATTAATGACCTGAGCAGGGCATTATTTCAGACATGGGAGGAGGGGAGGCTGGCACGAAGCTGCTGCTTCCAGTGAGCTCATCTCTCCAGAGACTGATGGAAGACAGCAAGCAGAGCCAAGGGAAATGTGCCTCCGTCTCTCTTCTCCCTCTCCTCTTCCCCCCTCCCTCCCCCCTCCTCTGTCTCCCTTTTCCTCTTCTTTTTTTGGCTTCAGATCCCAAGGCCCCAGTTTCCTCCAGAAAAGTGAGGTCAGTAGCCTCTACCTTTCAGACTACCGAGCAGCCTGCCTGAGAACTGTCATCCGAGTTAACCGCTCCCAGGCGTGTTTACCTTCATACCTGGTTTGCATGTTTGACTTTGAAAACAAATTTAGTTTTAAAGAATGCTTAACTTTGAAAAAGTTGAAAGACTAGGAGACTCCAATATTATTCACCTTTAGCAGTTTTTAACATACTTGCTACGTTGCATTTTCTCTTTAGACATAAATATAAATACACGCACACCCACTCCCACACACTCACAAACACACACATACACACCCACACACTCACAAACACATATCCACATACACTCCTGTTGGGGACCAAGAAGCCCCCCGACCAAAAGTACTGGCCAATCTTTTTCATCCTCTCTTCAAGAATAGCTTGCTGCAAGAACAGCTTGCTGCACAATCAGTTGTGACACAGTTCTTAGAAAGGCTTAACCACAAAATGTTCCAAAAGATATACTACTTCCTCCTTGGCCTAGGGCACAATAGTTTCCATTCCCCTCTAACCCTACCCCTCCCTGCCAGAACCACTCTATAAGAATAAACCCCTGGCTTTGTGGGAGCCTAGACAGTTTGGATG
>NC_022027.1:53373755-53374674 GCF_000317375.1 Microtus ochrogaster | reverse complement strand
CACAAACATGAACACACATGCATGCATGTGCACACTCTCATGCAAATCTATTCCTGTTAGGAATTGCTTGCGAATACATTTCTGTATCAACCCTGTTATCTCTTCGTACTCCATTGGATGTTTCCTAAAAAACAGGTATTCCTTTGTATGTTTCTGGTGTGTAGTTGTCAAGTGTGGATGGTATAAACAATACTTTTATCCTATCTGTACTCCACTGCCCAGCTGGCCAGTCATGATGCTTTGTCTGATGTTGCCCAGTGACTAGATTCAGCCTTTGCCTGCATTCCTACACTTGACATCAGTAACACACGCTTTGCAGAGTGTCTCAGGCACAGTGTCTGTCTGTTCTTTGGTGGCAATGCTGCCTTTTGCAGTAGAAAGCAATTAATAGAGACCCACAGGAAGTCAAAGCTGAGAACCAGAGACTGTGGTGGGGTGCTTAGTTCTAAGTGGGATGTTTGTACCACACTCTCTCTTCCAGAAGCTCAGAGCTTGCCAGGGAAGAAAGGCTGAAAAGACTGTCAGATCAAGACATACTGGGCATCTGTAGTGCAACATTTGCTGGATCTTACAGGGCCCCTCTGTGTGTAAATTCACAATGTGTTCTGTGACTTCACGCGCAAGATCTACCAGCTCAAATCCCAGCAATGTGTTCCGTGACTTCACGCGCAAGATCAACCAGCCCAAATCCCAGCATGCACGAGGATTTTAAGTCTCACCCCTTGCTTAAAAGCTACCTGGCAATTGATAGCTTCTGGAAAATGAGTAAGGTTTCTTTAGGGGTGGCCCCGACCAGGCTATGCTTGCTCCAGTAAATGATACTCTTATATCAATCACATATGGTCAGCATTAAATGGATGCAGTGGGCTTAACCAAACAAGCACTTGAAGTTGGGAGAGCAAAGTGGGGGGGAGGGTTG
>NC_022027.1:53360507-53372650 GCF_000317375.1 Microtus ochrogaster | reverse complement strand
TGGCGACTCACTGACTTAGCTTCTTTCTCCCAGCCTTCTGTTCTGTTTACTCCACCCACCTAAGGGTTGGCCTATCAAGGGGCCTAGGCAGTTTCTTTATTCCTTAACCAATGAAATCAACAGATTGATATATGACACTCCCACATCACTAGCTGTTACAGGGTGAAGTGGGAGAGAAACTTCACCTTAACTTCTTCAATGCCCCAATATCAGCAGAAATATCCCATGAGCCTTTGAGCCCCACTTCCCTCTGTCTGTTTCAGAACATTGTTCCCTTTTTATACGTAACCAAGGTTGACATTTTAGAGCACATAACCCTGGATTGCAGATCAATCACGGCCTGCATGCTATCTCCTGTCTTCCCTAATCTGTTTAAGTAGCAGGTAGCAGCAAGGTAGGGTGGGACAATAAGCTTAGCCTTCTATATCCTAGCTAGGACCCTTGCTAACCTGCTAAACTCAGAGATCCCCCACCCCACCCAAGTTTGTACTCATAATGGATTCCCTGCATTCAGGGGCTTGCTACTGGAGATTTATCTAACATTTGTCTCGGCATTTCTCTATGAACCTGGAAAGACTCTTTTATCACTTGGAGATGTCGGAGGATTGAACTCAGGTCATCAGTCTTACACAGCAAATGCTTTACCCACAGATTCATCTCCTTAACCAACTTCTGCTTTGAAAAATTGTTCCCCAAACAACTGCTGTTAACCACAAAGCCACTGCTATAAGAGACAGGATGGGAAGCGAGAACGTTGTTCAGCTTTTGCTGCTGAACAAGCTTGGGCAGAAGGACTTGATATTTTCTGAGTGTTGATGGCATGGAGGGGAGGCTAGGGACCACTTAGAACATGCCTGGAGAGTCAAAGAGGAATTTCTATAACAATAGTGAACACAGCTATCTATGACAGACGCCAATGATTATTGTAGTCTCTAGGCCAAACCATAATTGAAACCATGACATGGAAGCTCTGGCTGAAGAGGATAAACTCCTCACTTGGGTCCCAGGGCAACCAAAGGCTAGATGAAAGTCTCACATTTACATTCATTTTGCTTTGGCTGAAGGCACAAAGGTAAGTCACTGTCCTTAACCTTTTGTCTTGAGCCACCTTGTATCCCAGGAACATCAGGGCCTCAGGGAGAGACTCCCCCATAAGAGTACTTATCTAGGAGGACAAGGTCAAAACCTGGAATGAGCTAACTGGCTAGTAGGAACCATATTGATTCCTGTAAGCAATGGCAAATACAGAAGTCCTTGGATTTCCTTCCAGAACCAGAACTGAGCAAACCACACTTTGATAAAGAATGTTTATGCAGCCCTCCTATAGCCCCCTTCTAATTTTTACTTTACGTAAACTTCATGTCAGCACCCCGAGGATAAAATTGGGGGTCGCTGGACCGTTTGTGTGTTCTTCTTCCCAGTGTGGCCACACTGCATAAGTCTCATGTTTCTGCTTCACACTTCTCCGTTTCTCTGTCTCTGTCAGTTGTGTGAAGGGGGCAGGTTTCAGGGCTTTGCATGTTGGGACTGTAGCATCTCATTTACGCCATGAAAACATCCTTTCCAGTAGCTGTTCAGAGACCTGTGACATGGACGGTGACATCCATTTGAATCACAGAGAACTTGATTCCTAACTAGACTTCAGTAAATATTTTCCAAAAATGAAATAAGGTTTGTATGGGATGGTGTTATTATATAATACTTTCACTTTAATCATTGCTAATCATTGTTAATTACTTCTAATATTAGAGTGGCATTTGTGGCTTGCATTTTTGTGACACCCTTTGTCTCTTGTACACAGTCAAAGCATCAGCAGCATGCTGAGCATAGGCTGCTCCAGCTCATCCCATGGTCTTGCTCATCTACCACCTGCTTGTGTTCCCTATTGTTCAAACAAATGAATAATCCGTTCATCGAAAAAAATTAAAAAAGAGCCATAACCAAATGTAATGTCTCTCTAAAAAAAAACCTGTCAACTGACCTAAAAATGTGCCACATTCACAAAACCAAGGCGAAAAGAATCATCAAGGATTCTGGAAAAAAAAAAAAGAACATAAAGAAATAAACATGACAATCTACACAAAGGAAGCTGGGATCCTTTGGAAAGGTACAGTTTCTGTCTGACAAAATCTTCCCTTTTAACAAAGAAAGGATGCTTGGAGAGCTGCGTTGGGGGGGGCGGCAGGGGTGGGGAGTGGCGGTGGGGGTGGGGTGGAGAGCTGGTAGTAGAAGGTCTGACAGGGACACAATTTAAATGTTTTGACAGCTTAGTCAAAGAAATGCCTTCAGTCTTTGCACATTTTAACCCTGCAGTAACTGTTGCAATTCTTGTGCACATTTTAACCCTGCTGTAACTGCTACAGTCTGGCACTGCTGAAACCCAAGAGTCAGCTCTTTGTATCTTTGAGTATCACAGCTTTGTTGGGTAGTTGTGATTTATTTTCATATTCCTGCTTTCATTTTTCATAAGGAATAACCTAGAGCCCTGTGCTGGATTCCTGTGGCCTGTGGATACATTTCCACACCTTCTGGCTGGCCAAACGATTTAATGGTGAGGGATGATTGCGATAGGCAATATTCAGACCAAAATTATCCCGCGTGAGGGGTTCATACCCCGTAGGTGCTTCTGGCCATCCCATTTAATCAAAACACTGCTTGTTAGGAGAGGTAAGCAAACCAACTATAGATTTTACATTGCTGCCACAGGGCATGTAATATTTGAAGAAGAGTAGGAGGAGTTCCATTGCCTCCTCTTGTGTGCTCTTCCCTCTGTACCCGCCCCTTTGTCTGCACCCCTCATAGACGGTTATCACTAGAACGGGGTGGAAGAGGAAAGGAGAGAGAGGACTGGGCCCCGACTGCTGAATACAACATTTCTTCCTGCAGCCGGGATTTATGTTGTATCGATGACTGTTTGAAATGAAATCCATAGCACTAGCTTTTAAACGGCATTAATTAATGTCAACCCGTAACTCATAATCACACCACTGGGCTAGGTCCTTCAGACGTGAAGTGATGCCCACGGGCTCTGTCACCTTCCACATGAATTGGACAAATGTCGATCCCTTGGAAAAGAAAACGTGTGCATTGTAACACGTTAAATCGCTAGAATAGTATTTATGTGTAAACAAAACCAGCATTACATCACTGAAAACAAATTTTGTCCTTATTTTACTGCAAAAGAAAATGAAAGCGTCACCCAGAGTTTGGTTTTGAAGGAACCGAAATATTTGATCGTTCTGGGGGCTTTTCCTTTAGAATGAGTAAAACACCACGATTGATCTGCACTTGACTTTAAGTATCAGGGAGAAATGGCTCAGTGCTGCCAAGTTAGGGAAACCAAACAACCAGGACGGAGCCCAGGGTACCCACCGCTTCTCTGTCACCTCTCTGTCACATTGGCTGTTCAGACAGATGGCTACATGGGGCTCATTTGAATTTCTTTCCGTCTAAAAATCCTAAGGCAACTGCTCTCTTAGGCGCCTGTTTCTAGCCTTAAATCTTTCTCTCCAGTGAAACAGACAAAGTGGCTGCTGGGTCTTAAAAGCCAGTAAATCTCCCTGAGCACTTCTTACCAGCGGAGGCTGCGGAAGCTTCATTCCGCAGTGCAGCCAGGGTCAGAGCCCACACAACGGGAGAGGACACCGCCAACACCGGTCAGTGCAGACTAATTAGGAAGTAGGCTAGGAGGAATTGAGGGGCTAGATGGAGTGAAAACAGGCGTTTAGAGAGTGAGAACAATTGCTCTAAACAAATAATTATTATTAAAAGGCTAGATTTTTTTCACTTTCGTGGTTAAAAAAATTATTGAATTAAAACCTATCTCTGGAAAATGAAACACCTAAAGGCATTAAAATCCAGTTCCTTCTGGAGCAGTTGTCTTCATTTTGTGTCTGAGTGGAAGGGGGGATTCACAAAGATTCTCACAAAGATTATCTCAAAGCCTGAGCTAACCACACTATTCACTTCCTGCTCAGAGTGGCCAGCCAGGCCTCTTCGGCCTGCCCATTTATGTGGGTGCTGTGCTGGTCAATAATTTGCCTTGCAGAATATTTTCTAGTTTCCTAAATTGAACTGGTAGTCATGTGGCGAGTTGATCAAGACAACAATGAAGAAAGAAAAATAAGTGTTCTTAGAAAGCAGTGAAGTGTCTTCAGTGTGTTTTCCCAGAGATAATCTATATGGGAAATTGCTGGGTAAGGTTGGGCATCCCCATGCGTTTGGAAGACAGCTACTGAATTTGCAGTTATGTGACTAACTCCAGGATTTCCTCCTGCTAGCACGGACAAATTCGTGCGTTTTGTAGTTAAAAATAGTATTTCAGTGTCAACACTATGGAGTTAGCCCGGAGAATTGTGCTTATATGTACAAACTAGTGTAATGCTAACCCATTGTCACAGATTGCTCTCAACAATCTTCGAAATTTTCCTTATTAACTAAAAACACAACCAAGCATGGGTGAATATTTGCTTCATTCATTCATCTCAAATAACCGAGTGCCTATGATATGCCAAACATATTCAAAGGTGAAAGAAACTGAAGTCTGGATAGAAATCCATATGTGATTTAAGAAAACAAGGTGAGTAAATACTAAGTGCTGCGTTATTCCATTTGTATATAACAAAGCGCCACATGTATGCATAGAAACAAGACCAAGTCTTTTGCTTTTGTTTTGAATTTGTAGCAATTCTCCCGTGTCAGCCTCCCAGGCACTAGATTACAGGTGTGCACCTTCACACCTGGCTGGGGACAAGTTATTAGCTATTGATATATCCAAATCACTCGAGTTCCCTAGCAATGCTCTTAACAAACAACGCTATTATTATTTGACGTGTATGGGTGCTTTGCCTGTATGTTTATGCACCACATGTATGCTTAGTGCTGTGGAGGCGAGAAGAGGGTGTTCGATCCCCTGGGAGTTGAAGTTACAGGTGGTTATAAACCACCATATGGGTGCTGGGAATCAAACTTGCATGTTTGGGAAGAGGAGCAATGAAGCACTGGGCCATCTCACCAGGCCTTCTGTTGCCATAGACACAAGTCCTTGCCCTCTCCGACCTTAGCAGTGGCAACAGATGGAAACAGAACCTAGAGAAGTATTGAATTTCCAGGATGGCTGTAAGTAGATCTTCTTCACTGGGGATCTAAAGTTGGAATGAGCAACACCAATGGGTTGAGCGGTTTGCTGGAGGTGGGAGACCTGGGGTCTGGGATGGGGACCTCTATGAGAAAACCAGACAAGGGATGGAAGGTAAGTTATAATTTCATTCCAGTTCTAAGACACAGCTGTGCAAATCAAAATGTTCCATTTGCCCTGAAAAAGACCTTTGATACAAATCTATTAAAACAAAACAAACCCAGCATATGCTCAGCATATGCTCAATTCAGTATGAATGCAGTTCTCAGTAACTCAGATATTTCCACTGCGGGTCAAGCATTTCTTCTTTTTGAGATCTTAGCTCTCTCAAATCCATGACCTCCAGCCTCTTTTTCTTGAACTGTACACACACACCTCTCTCTCTCTCTCTCTCATTTCTTCTTTTTGAGATCTTAGCTCTCTCAAATCCATGACCTCCAGCCTCTTTTTCTTGAACTGTACACACACTCCTCTCTCTCTGTCTCACGCACACACATACACACACACACGCGCACACGCACAGACACTCTCTCTCTCTCTCTCACACACACACACACACTCTCACACTCCTCTCTCTCTGTCTCACGCACACACATACACACACACACGCGCACACGCACAGACACACACACAGTCAGTATAATGCATAATATAATATATAAATGCAATCTGCCCAGTCTGTCTAATGTTACTTGTATGTAAACTTTGTACTATATTTCTAGTATTTGGCTATATATATATTTTTTTAGTTTAAAATTTAAAGAACTTACTCATTGAATAAAATGTCACTCATCCTGGATGTTCACAGATGGCTAATTGAGTACACCATTAATAATCGATCACCATATGTATGTGAAGACCTCATAATAAGAGCCAGAAATATCTCATCTGATTAATTTTGTTAGCTTACAATCGTTGTAAAAAAGACATAATCTTAGCCTATGAAAAAGATATTTAAGGGAACTACAGTAGCATGCTCCTACAGTCAAGATGTTTGTGTTCTTTGAAGTGGATTGTTTAAAACAGGAAACTTCTTCAACTTGGAGTGTACATTAATTTAAAGACTAGACAATCTGGAATAATGTTAGAATTTGATGTATGATATATTCAGTCTCCTGTCCTGTAACTCGGTTTGGGATACATAATATTCTTGTTGTGACAATTGGCTTACCCCTGACAAATGTAGGGACGCTGCCCTGGCATTTCCTCAGCAGCCACAACAGACTTCTAAACCCCAGCAAACAAATGTCCATCATTTTAGCCAAAGCCTAAGTTCTTGAATTATTTTTTGTTTCTATATATTCTATTTATAATTTTAGTTCTATAATTGTCTTTCTTGACTTCACATTAGAGAGGGACTCAAATCACCTGGATTCATCTTTGTTAAAAAACGAAAACAAAACATAGCAGATGTATTATAGTAATTATATAATAATTTCTCCTGCAGTCATTTTAATCAAGCCAGCTGCATCCTCAGCATGCCAACAAATGTTCTCTATTTCATTCCCAGAGAATCTGTATTGTAGTATGTATAATAAGAAGGATCGCATGATGAAATGTGCTGTATAAGGGACATAAACATTTTCATGTAATCAATGTCATCTTTAATTATCAATCTATGTCTACTTTTCAAATGTTAGCCCAGGAATAACACACGATTCCATATAGTTAAAGATGACCTGAGAGGTCCTTTATTTTCAGAAGGGCGACTTTGGCAGCCAGGATTCACTAAATTCAGTTGTTGTGAGTTTCTTATTTTAAGAGAGAAACGAGATCTGTGGAATATTAAAAAATAATCTTCATGATGACAGTTTCTGTCCATATCACATCTTATTGGCTTTATAAATGCTGAGCGTTTTTAATCACTGATTTGTAGTAAGACGAAGTAAGTGTGTAAGTGAGACTGGACTTGGGGCTGGCTTTGCTTCATTAAACGCTGTAAACACTGAACCTACGTTCTAGATTCTGACGAGACTCATGTTTATTTCTCGCTGTGGTGCTGGAGACTGAGCCCAATCCCTATCTTCACAGACCATGGGCTCTACTGCTGTGCCATCCCCAGCCCCGGGTAGCCTGACGCTTGGTTTGTTTTGGCATTCTTATGTAATGGTTTCCATATTACCTTTAAAGCCTCTTGCATGATTATGTTTTAAAATAGAAAACACTTCCTAGGAGAACGTTCCCCCTTCTATGTGCAAAGCAATTCCTTTATCTAAATTCCCTATTCTCCTTTTGTATAAGACACTTGAGAATCCTTCTGGTTGCAAAGGTAGAATAAAGAAGGAAGAAGATAAAAGATGAGAGGAAAGGAAGGGAAGAAAAACTAGGAGGCAAAACGGTGTAAGGCCAAGACGTTTTCATGGAGCCCAGTCAGCAAAGGGACTAAAGATAAGGAAACAGACGGCAGTCAAAAAGACGGTCTAAAGTAAACATCCCATCATTCATTCTAGTTAAGCCAATCAGTCTCAGGCGTAAGAAGTAAAATTCTCATAGAAAATGGTAATGCTGACTATCTATTCAGGCTTGTCACACTTGAGACAAAGGCAAGACCTGGTGCAGTAGAAAGATTCTAACATTCTCATTTTCTCTCTAAGCATAATTTTATGGGACAGGAAGCTACAAATGACATCAACTTCGTGTTTCAATAACAAACCCAATTAAAATTATTTTGGAATAAAAATAGGATGCGTCTTCATTTAGAAGCCAGATGCCTTATTAAATAGAATTTCCTCGGCTGCCTGCCTTACATTCAGGGCAGATTTAGAACAAGAACAGCCTCTGTGAAATGTGGTTATGATTCTCGTGTGACTTTCACGGTCACAGAGGCTGGAGCAGGGAGGTGAGGGAGCGACTTCACTTGCAGCGCGGCGTTCTGTGTGGAGGCTGCACAAGGCTCAGCTCCGCTGTCTGCTTCTTTGTGTTTTCCAGAGCTTTGAGATGCTGAGATGACAGCGGACTAACTGGTGAATGCAGTTTGTTCCTGCTTTTAGAAACCCCCTCCTTGGCTTGGCCAGAGTCATTGAAGATTTCTTTGGTGGAGAATTTACTTGCTTTTTAAATTTACAAATTTCCTTTCTTTTTCCCTCTCCCTTCCTCCCCTCTCTCCCTCCCCTCTCTCCCTCCCCTCTCTCCTCCTCCTGCTTTTTTGATTTTTTTGAGACAGGGTTTCTCTGTGTAGCCCTGGCTGTCCTGGAACTTGCTTTGTAGACCAGTCTGACCTCAAACTCAGAGATCCCCCTGCCTCTGCCTCCTGAATGCCAGGATTAAAGGTGTGTGCCACCATGCCTGATTTTGCTCCTCAAGTCTACAGAAAGCTCCAAAATGGACCCAACAGCATCAAATATAGAATAGCTGTACCTGAGATTTGAGCACCAGTTTCCCCTGTCTTATTCTGGGTGCCTCTGGTGAAGGGAGGCATTTAATATCAACCCTGTGCCTCGGATGCTGAATCATCTTGGAAATGATTGATAATTGGACGTTTGGCAATAAAGTATTGCTGGGTAAGGTCAAGTGAGGAGCTCTGTGCATTAATTAACCCCAGAGAGAGGTAGATGATGCTGGTCCATCACCCTTATCTCAAGGGCAGCTGCTCCTGTCTAAATACCGACATTGGTGAGGGTTTCCTGACTTTCCTGGTAGTGCATACCACCTTGTCAGACTTGCTGGGCTGTTCTCTATTAGGTTGCTCTGTTGTTCCCCACTGCTTCCATTATTGATTGCAGCTCTAATGGTAACACACAGAAACTTCCTCTCCTGTTTCCTCTTGAACGAGCTGTTTGTGTCTGGAGGCAGCAGCTGGCCCCTGCCAGTCCTCCCCCCCCCTCCCCCGTTCCTTCAAGTGTGTTTCACACAGAGTCCTCCGACCAATGCGAGCAATAGGAAATTCTGATTTTCTTACAGTCAGACAGCGGCTCTGATTAAAGTTCTCATTTTGACTTTTTTTCCGCTCATTTCATCAGGACATTCTGAAAGTCAGGTTCTCTTTCAAGTGTTTAAGTGTCAAGGTGTCCGTTCACCGATGAGCCTTCTGAAGTTTATTTTGAATTTGAAAGATTTCAGATTGCAAACAAGTACGGATGTCTCCACTGTGGATTGAAACTCTAAATCCAGATTTAATAAAGACAAAGTGAAAGGGAGGCTGGGAAAATGGGATTTGCAATGGGGAGAAGATGATTTCCATTAGGTTTGCAAGCCTCAATCTTTCTGTCTAGACAGGGGTGAAAATTCCGTCAGGAGGAACAGCCAGGTGTGGAGAGGGGGGCTGAAGGCTAGATGCAGGTTAGGGAACATTTTACCCCTGGTCAGATTATAATTGGGAAACTGTTTGCTGTGACTTTTAGAGTTTAATGTCTCTGCCAACTTTTTCTAGTTATGCTCAATAAACATCAGGAACAAATTTAAAGACACTCCCAGACTTGAATGTGTGTGTTGCACATGTTTGTATGTGTAAAAGGGAAGCAGGAATTAGGAAACAGGGAGGAAAGAGAAGCCAGAGGGTGGTGGCTCTCACCCACCTTCCTTTTGCTATCTGTTTGCCTGCAGTAATTTTCTTCCCCTGCAAAATCAGAGTGAACGAAAACAGTGTCTGTGACCGAGAGTCTAACAACTGGATGAACGCTGGCCACCTCACAGAAAGGTTCAGTTACAGGCCCGTCCTCACCAAGGATCCAGCTGGTCTGTTTGCTGCACTTTGGGCCATGCCCATTTCTGAGCTGTTGTGTGTATTCTTCCTGTCCTTGGCTCCAGTTCTGCCTTGGGCCTCCTCAAGTGACTGCTTTGTCCCTTGGTTTAATGACAGTGGATGAGTGTGCAGACCTGAAGCTGGACTGCCTGTTTCCCATCTCGTCTCTGGTGCTCACCCTCTTCACATTCAGTCTTTCTGTACAACACACTCATCACCTGAAAGGGGGTGAGATGGAGAGTTTTGTCCTGGGCTATTGCAATTCCGTCCACGCCCCTCAGATTTCTTTTCTATTCTTCAGCATACAGGTGCCTGGGAAATTGTCATCCCCATGTCACCAGCTTGTGTTACTTTGGTCTGATGTGGGAAGCCCTTCTGTATACGTGCGGCTTTTATTGGATAATGAATAAAGCTGTTTTGGTCAACGGCTTAGTACAGTAAAGCCAGGTGGCAAATCTGAACAGAGAGAGAGAGAGAGAGAGAGAGAGAGAGAGAGAGAGAGAGGGAGAGAAGGCAGAGTCAAGGAGCTGCCATGTAGTTGCTGAAGGAGATAGACACCTGGACCTTACTGGTAGGCCACAGCCTTGTGGTGATCCATAGATTAATAGAAATAATTAATAGAAATTAATTTAAGATGTAAGAGGTAGCTAGAAATATGTCTGAGCCATTGGCCAAACAGTGTTGTAATTAATATAGTTTCTGTGTGATTATTCGGGTCTGGGTGGCTGGGAAACAAACGAGCAGGCTCTGTTTACATTGGTGGGCTCTTTGGTTCTAGAATCTGTTTTCGTTGAGGACCCCAATGATCAGTGATCATTGTCTAGAGATCAATGGGTGCCACCAGCCCGTAAGCCCCAGTCCTCCTGAGGCATGGGGTATCTCAGTCTTCGAGGTTTGCCTCCTGGGAAGTCTTGCTACCTTCCCTCTTATGCCCCGATGACTCTCCCAGTCCCTCTTCACTCTCCCTGCTTTCATCTTGGAAATACTTTTCCTTGAATCATTTTCAGTGGATCCCTGTGGCAGAGTCTGGTCCTCAGTGAGACAACTTGCGCCGTTTGTTTGAGTTACTAGTTCTATAAGGGGCTGTGTGTGTGGTGTTATGTAAGGGTTGGCTGTTATTACTCACGCTGTTCCTACATTGGTCCAAGGCAAGGAGGTCCAGTGACTCAGCTCTAGAATGCAGAGTGCATGTATTTAATAATCCAGAGCTGAGTTGACAAGGGAAGGCTCTCACACTGCCTTGTGGGAAGGTTTGGGGATAAGAAAGCAGCACTGAGACTTGGAAACCAGGAGATGAAGATAACTATGTGTAGGTCTTGCCTCTTTTGTCTGTGGAACTCTTGGTGACTCTGCCTGTCCCTAGTCGCTGCAGGAAGTGCTTTGTTTCCTCCTACAGAGTCCGTCTGAGACTTGGCTTTGGACAGATCCCATTCTTTGAGTGGCTGAGGTTCTGGGTTTGTATCCAGATAGCATGTCAGACGTTGATTTCAAAGTGTTTTTACAAAAATGGAAGAAGACAAAAGGAATAAAAAAAAACACGTTCACCCATTCCTTGAGAATTTGATATGGGTGTACAATGTACTTTGTTCATTTCCACACCCAGGTCCTCTTAGATGCTCTTCATGTTCACCTCCAACTCCATAGATACCCTTCATGTTCACCTCCAATTCCATATCATCTTCCTTCCCTCTATAATCCAGAGTCCAGCTTGTGCTTCCTGTATGCTCATGGCTGTAGGGTTGTCCACTGAAGCATGGGCAACAAGAAGCCAGACTCCTGAAGGAAACTGACCTTCTCTAGCAGCCATCAACTGCCAATAGCTTGGTGAGGGTGGGCCCTTGCGAGTTCCTGCCCAGAAACTGCTGGAATTTGACAGCTGGGTCTTGTGCCAGCAACTACAGCCACTGTGTGTTCATAAGTGGAATGACATCATCATGTCTAGAAGATTCCGTTTTTCAAGAGGCCCCAGACCTTGGCTTCTAATTCTTTGCCCCCCTTTCTGTGACATTCCCCGAGTCATATGGGTGTATGTGTGTATGTGATATAGATTTCCTTTTTGGGGATGAGCATCCTACAGTCATTTTCTTCCTAGACTTTGACTAATTGTGAGTCTCTGTGTCAACCGTTGTCTGGCCACAGTAAGAAGCATTACACAGGAGTGGTGAGAGCTGTATTGACCTATGGGTATAAGGATGCATTTAGAAGGTAGTGTAATGCTATGCTACACACCTTTAATACATTAACAGCAGTAGATTCTCCTGTGGGGTATATGACCGCCCCAGGCACAGGTTTTGACCATGTTTAATACCAGGTGTAAAAAAAAAA
>NC_022027.1:53355078-53360367 GCF_000317375.1 Microtus ochrogaster | reverse complement strand
AAAAAAAAAAAAAATACCAGGTGTGCATTCCTTCCTGTGGGAGGGGCCTTAAATATGACCAGAAATCTGTTTCTTTTTTTTTTTTCTTTTTTGGTTTTTCAAGACAGGGTTTCACTGTAGTTTTAGAGCCTGTCCTGGAACTAGCTCTTGTAGACCAGGCTGGCCTCGAACTCACAGAGATCCACCTGCCTCTGTCTCCTGAGTGCTGGGATTGTGGTGGCGCATGTCTTTAATCCCAGAAATCTGTTTCTTACCCCTATAACATTCTTGCCACAATTGCACCAATGGGAATATCTTGCCAGATGGGCTCTTCTTGGAGTTGGAAGAATTGGCAGCCGGGTAAGGTTGTTGGTGACTGTTCTCCTTTCATCAGCTTACATAGAATCTTCTGGCACTAAGAAAGCTAGCTGTCAAGGAAGGTGCTTCCCACTTGGTTTCAGCTTGATGTCTACATTTCCTGCCCCCAGATGTGTGGTAACCTCAGCAAAGGGAAACCTCCAAAACAAAGCAGGCTGTCGCCATTGCTCTTAGTTGACCACAAAATTAAGACCAAGAAGCTTTTGAACATGTTTAATAAACTTTATTATAGATAAAAAAACCTGTACACAAATAACAACATCTCAGACCCAAGTTAACAAGAAAAAGAGGAGAAGATTTTAATGGAAATAATACTTTTGAATTTTGAATCTCAGAGCACAAAAAAGATTTGATCAATCAACATTTTAGCTGGTAAACCTACTGCTTTTAGAATTCTTTTGAAAGGAAATGGGATAGTTTGCTTTAGGACAAAGACAATTAATGCCAAGTTGGAATTTATACACCTGCCTGCGTGTGTTCACTTTACTACAATGTGAAATTCTAGAACCCTGGGTTTGCCATGGGAGTGTTCAGAGCTACAGCTGCGAGCAGGTTTTGTGGTTGCCTTTCTAACAATAAAAGAGAAATTCCCTGAGACTCAAACCCCAGGGGTACCCAAAGAACAGAGGTAGATATCAATGAAAAATTTCAATTATTCCAAAACAACTCTTCTCACCTAGGGATATAAATTATTATACCACTTTTATCAAATTGACTCAGCACTGTCAGAAGATTTCAATTTAGACACATTCTGAATGCTAATAAACAATATTTAGCTCAGGCTCTGACAATGGTGATTGGAAAGAGCTGTGTAAAAGTTGTGAACTCTGGAGTGTTGGGAGGTAGTATGAAATTCTTGGCTCACAGCACGGTAAATTTAGAGACAGAATTAAAGGCAGTGTGTGGCTATTTCCTTCACTTTCACCTCTACCGTAAATTTACATGCTGTGAGATATTTGTGCTTATAATGTGCGGGGACTGGATGGGACATGTTGCTCTTAGAGATTACTCCGAACTCAGAGAACTCAGACAACACGCTGGTCACCTCACAGTCTGTGGATTAGGGGTCCAGGCGCCACTCAGGTAGCTACTCTGCTCCAGGTTTTGGGAGACAAAGGACTCCTGGGTTTCATTGTCTTCAAAGTCTTCCTTCGGGTGTGACCGTCCTGAATTCAGTGGGCAAGTCACCAAGGCAAGTCTCAGCTTCCAGAGGACGCCAGAGCGCAGCTCTTCCGTGGCTTCTTGGAAAAAGCACAGCCCGGGACCGTCTCTCTCCCAAAACAAATCCAGACAAACAAAAGGCACAAACATCAGCATAGTGAAGCCAGAGCAGCTCCAGAAAGAATAACGAAAGAATGTTCTAGAATCTTGGTTCTTGTAAAGTCTTCCTAGTGCGTCAGCGGTGCTGGAATGTTCAGGTCTTGCTTGTTGTAGGACCACTGGGTCCTGGGGCTGCCATATTGTCCTTTCTGTTGTCGAATGTGTCCTTACGCTGGTGTTTCCTCGTTTGTTCTTCCCGTGGGTGTGGGTTGCACCTGTGCCTGTGTAGTCTCTGGGGTTATGGGGGAGGGCTGGCCACGGGGAGGATGACCAGGTTCCTGGGGTTGGGCGGCCTGAGTAGGTCTTGGTGGAACAATATCCAGCGCACGGTGGTGGCCTTGATACAGCCTGGGGGCAGGTCTCTTACCTGCTTGCTGGCTGCTGGGGGCTGTAGCAGAGCAATGGAGTTCTACCAGAGCTGGGGGCTGGACCCAAATATACCTTTCTACAAATGATACAAAATCCAAGCAAAGGGTTAAATTCACCATAATGAACAATATAAAAACCAAAAATTTAAACAACAACAACAAAAAACCACAGGGAAAAGGTAAAACTGGAAAAACGTTAGAAATCCACTAAGTAGAAGTGATACATCTAAAACATCCCACAAACTACTAAATGCAAGGGTTATCAATGTCATAGATGTGAAATATTTCACCAAAAAATAAGTGAAAATGGCTTGAACAGATGGAAACACTGTCTTCATAATGAGGCGAAGGAAAACAGGAAACCCCAGTAACATAGCCCCCCCCCCCATTTGTGAGGGATGGGGGATTGAATCTGGGCTTTTTGTGTGCCAGGCAAGTGCTTTGTACCCAGTGCTCATCTTTGCCTGGTTTAAAAAGATACATTAAACAAAGCTGAGATCTTGATAACAACGTTAAGCAGACACGCTGCACATGCGTTACTTCTGGCAGTGTGTATCCCCATAAACTCTTTGAAGGTAGCCCTCTATGTTCATAGATCTAGCCTTTCATCTTGCTAGGTATTCCTCTTTATTGACTGTAGTGTACGAACATATGAGTATTTGTACATACACACACATGCGCATCGACAAAATGAACTTTTGTACAAAGATACTTGTAACAGCTTTGTGTATGTTGAAAAACTTTTGGAAATAATCCAGATGTTCTTTAGGAGAGAGTTGGCTGATGGTCTGTAAGAAGCAGGGCTGATTTTTGAGTGTTTGCTATGTTTTGAGGGTTACACCAAGCTCCTTACTTAAATAATGTAATTTAAATCCTCCAGCTACCCAGGGTGGGAAACATAATTCTCATTTTACAAACAGGGAAGCTCATAAGACATTGAGAAGACAGCTAACTGGCTTCTAGTGGAGAAAGCAAATGGAACTCCAACTTAGTCACCGTCCAGAGTTGGCATGGGCTTGCTCATGGGGTCACAGCTCTCCTTTGTGCTGGTGCGATGCTGAAAGTGCCAAACAAATAGAGGAACTCACCAGGAAGTGCTCTGTGTAATGGGCACCACATTTCTAAGATACACAGTATGTGCAGAAACAGCTTGGGTTAGAGAACCACAATACCACTTTTATGGAAAAAGAACATATTGATAAATATGTAGAAATGCCTGCTTTTAATAGACGCAGGCATTCCACCCCCACCCGAATGTGGGACGGTGGAAGGGAAGTGAGGAAGAGCCTTGGGAAGAGGAGGAAGATTTTGTTCACCATCTTGCAAGTTTTGAATTTTGTGCTGTTAGGCATGCATTTTTCCTATGGAAGAAGATAAATTGGAAACAAGAAGCGGAAGAAGAACCTGAACAGCGTGATTCATGTGCTGCGCTTTTGTGAGTAATTCCCTTCCACTTAATAAGGGCAGTTATGTTATGAAAGTTTAACACGAGTCATAAATAAGTGAAGAGATGAGCGAGGGGATATTTATAACACACAGAGCCAACAAAGAGGCATCACCTAGCATGTGCACAGGGCTTTAAATTCCACCAAGAGAAAGACAAACAAGCCAGTAGAAAAATAAGTGAAGATCGGAACGGGCGATTCACACAAGACGAATGTAAGCCAACACACATGCACACAGCCAACTGACTGACTGCATTCATAATTCAGGGTAGTAAATTCACACGAGATATATCATTTTAAAACCCTAATTTAAAAGTTTGGTAGGAAGACTATGAGGATAGAGAAAATAGGAAATATCACACGTGAACTGGCCGAGGAAGTACAAAGCTCTCCGTAGCGCAAATGCTTAGGAACAGTGTGTTGATGCCTTGTAAAACTACAGATGCTGAAGGTGACCCAACAGTTCCATCATCGTGTGTTCAGGGGGACCTCTGCGAGGATGTTTACAGCACCATCTTTTTTTTTTTTTTTTTGAGACAGGGTTTCTCTGTGTAGCCCTGGCTGTCTTGGAACTCACTCTGTAGACCAGGCTGGTCCCAAGCTCACAGAGATCCACCTGCCTCTGCCTCCCCAGGGCTGGGATTAGAGGCGTGAACTGCGACACCTGGCTTACAGTGCCACTTGTTAAAACAGAAATGTTGGCTGTACCATGGATTCATATCCATATCCACAGTGGGTCTGAAATCAGCATTGTTCAACCACTGCTCCAGTGGTTGCATTAGTGTTGACTACATAATGTAAACATCCCAAATTTCTATTATGGGGAAAATGATATCTAAATTATGGACCATTCATATAAAACATTGTAATGCAATTAAATGGATACATTGTGTTTATATGGCTTAAAACAGAAATACATAGCAAAAAGAGCAGATGGAGAATGCGTCACCCAAAGCCACCACACAGTGCTGATGGCCACATCCAGGTAAAGTTCAAGAACACAACAGAAGGAGGCTACTAGCTTAAGGGCAGGGATGCTTTGGAGGGTGTAGAGAGCATTTAATCAATGATGAACTAAATTGGCTTCAATGCTGTGGGTAATGCTTTGCTCTAAAATAACCAAGTATTTGAAGTGAATAGAGCAAAGCATTAATGCTGGTTAAATACACACGACCTGAGGAAACCTGAGCTCCGTGTGCATTAGTTTCCTTGTAGATGGGGACCTTCTAAGCAGAGACTGCTCATTTGTTCCCTGCTGCCCAGACCTGAAAAATCACACAGAAACTACATTAATTGCAGCATTGTTTGGCTTATTAGCTCAGGCTTCTTATTAACTTAACCCTTACATCTTAAATTAACCCATTTCTATTAATCTAGGTATCTCCATGAAGCTGTGACTTAGTGGCTCCCATTGTCTTTCTCCTTCAGCAGCTACATGGCGTCTCTTTGACTCTGCCTACTCTCTATATCTTTGTTCGGATTTCTTGCCTGGTTTTATTCTGCCCTGCCATAGGCCAAAACAGCTTCTTTATTAACCAATGGTAATAAAACATATTCACAGCAGACAGAGGGGAATGCTACATCATTTTCTCTAACACAAGGACAGTGAGAGTTGTTGTGAAAGGTGAGATGCAACTGTCTGTCTGTCTGTCTGTCTGTCTGTCTCTATCTATCTCTATCTATCTATCTATCTATCTATCTATCTATCTATCTATCTATCTATCTATCATCTATCTATCTATCTTCTATCTATCTATCTATCTATCTATCTATCTATCTATCTATCTATCTATCTATCT
>NC_022027.1:53352019-53354978 GCF_000317375.1 Microtus ochrogaster | reverse complement strand
ATCATCTATCTATCTTTCTGTCATCTATCCAACTGTCTATTTATCTATCTGTCTGTCTAGACAAATATTTAAAAGTCTCTCTTGCCATTCCTTACCGTAGTCATTATTTTATTCAAAAAGTCATGAATATTTCTGTTTTTTTGTCATCACCTGATGACAAAATGGAAAAATAGATCATCCACTCTGTGGCCTGGGGGTTGACCGGCCGTGGTTTGGTTTCAATCAACATTATCCAGGCACTGTGTTAATAACACTTTTTGAAGGGCTGTCCTGATTTTTGTCTCTATACTTTCATAGCTCACAAAGAGATGCCCCCTTTGTGCCCATAGACTGAATGGAAACCTTTCCCTCCCAGTGGAATGTACTACAGTGTCTGTTCATTAATGAAGCACCAGGAAGCAGCAGGACAGGGCTCAACAGGGACAATGGAGGGAACCCCAGTGTTCCTTGAATAGGCTGCATGTCTGCCCTGTGACTTCTGGGTCTCTCACTGTGACGAGTGGTGTTTTGATCTGATTGACATCCTAGTGCATGTTTTAAATGGCTAGGATCTTCACGGCTATTAGCTTGCTGTGACATCGTTTGAGATTGGTTGGAAAAATGCAGGGATTTTGAATGACATGGAAAACATTCTCTATTTAGGAAAATGCTTATTCTGTGTCTGGTTGTCAGTGATGCTGACATTCTTTAAGAAAGATAAGATGGTCCCCTGGGCACCATCTTTCCAGCTTAGAGGAGGAAATCTACACAGCCATGGGAGCGATGAAAGCCATGGCTTGAAGCTTGAAATTTCTATTGTTGAGATAGCACGTCCCCAGGACACGGGCTTTGTGGCTGAGGGTTCATATGAGTTCTGTAACTCTGGGCTGCAAAAGTAGATCTCAGCCAAGTGTGAGTTGCTCTGTGAACTCAACACTGGGAGCAAAGAGCCGGCACAGGCATTGTTGCAGCCGCAGTTCAGGCTTTGGGAGCCAGAGAGAGACCTGTGCTCTCTGTGCTAACGAGAAAGCTCTGGCGGTCTCGGGTTTACTTCGTTCAGAGAATTCAGTCACACACCCATCGTGGCTCACACACACACGCATGAGCTCAAAAATATGTTCAGTCTTCTGTAGTTGGCATTGCTGTGGAACGAGGTTTTCTCTGTACAAACGAAGCTTAATTAGATGTATAGTTTTAGTATTGTCTGTGAATCTACCTTCTTTAATAAGTATACCCAACACAGCTTACTGTTGTCTCGATACTTCCATCACGATTAATATTTAACCAGGATGCTTTATTTCTCTCTAATGCTTTGCTTTCGTTCTTCCAATTCTTCATCACTAAAGTAACACCCATTAGAAGAAATCAGAATACAAAAAGGAAAACATCAGCTATTGTGCTTCTTCGTCTTCATGGAAATATTTCTGCATGCACATGTATGCATATGCATTCTAAGTGGATGGGAACATATGACTTCCTGTTGTCATCTGCTTGCTTTTTCTCTTTCTTGTAATTTAAATGTCAATGGGTTAACACCTGAGTCATTGTAATATGTTGTTTTTTAAGAGGTTGTTTCTCTCTGGCCTCCAACTTGCTATCCCTCTGCCTTTGGGGGGTGGGGTAGGTAAACAAGGGCAATGCAAAAAGCATTTTGGATGCCTATGAACCACAACAAAGACCAGCATGATGTTATCACCCTAAGGGTGCAGTAGGGCCACTCATACTTTGGCAGTTACCAACAGCTCTGTAATTGGAGTTAAGACCCTTTCAACAAGAGAACAATCATGCCTAGCCAAACACTCAGGGTTGGTGAATTCATGGATCTTGGAGATTTTTTTTTACTAAATTCTACTAAAGCCCACATAATCCCTAACTACATTCTAATTATGTATCCTTCTGTGCACAGATCAGTGTGGTCCTCACCCACACCAAAGGAAACTTCCCTGGGCAATAGAAAACCTGTATGGGAAAATCACAACCAATAAAATGCAGAATTGTGGAGCTCAGTCTTAATGCATACATCTACTTACAATAGACATGCTAAAGAGAGCAGGGGAAAGCCCAGGAGACCCAACTCCACCCAAAGAACTGCAGGTGACTAGGACTTGCTGAGAGAGACAGTCCTCCCCAGGCAAGAGCACACCAATTGTTTATCCAATAACCAATAGTCAGCCCCGAACACATACAGATAAGTAATATGTATTATATGCACTGAGCAGAATGTTGCTGCATACACATGTGTACATAATTAATGGAGAAAAGGCCATGAACGTGAAAGACAGAAAAGAAAGGTATGTGGGGAGGGGGGGGTGGAGGGAGGAGAGGGAAGGAGAAAATGATGAATTATACTACAATTTCAACAATAAAAGACATAATTAAAAAAGAAGTATGTGGATAGCAACAAATACAAAAGTGTTTCACATCACTCATTAAGGAAATGTAAATTAAACTAAAAATGAGGGCACTGTATACATATTAGAACAGGTAAAACAAGTCAACAACTAAAACTCCCAGCAATAACTTCTGCTAATCAGAATGTGGAGCCATGAGCAACCGAATTCATGACTGGTGGAAACACACAGTGGTGGGAACACACGATGGCGGGAACACACAGTGGTGGGAGCACACGATGGTGGGAACACACAGGGGTGGGAACACACGATGGTGGGAACACACAGTGGTGGGAACACACAATGGTGGGAACACACAGGGGTGGGAACACACGATGGCGGGAACCCACAGTGGTGGGAACACACGATGGCGGGAACACACAGTGGTGGGAACACACAGAGGTAGGAACACACAGTGGTGGGAACACACGGGGGTGGGAACACACAATGGTGGGAACACACAGTGGTGGGAACACACAGTGGTGGGAACACACAGTGGTGGGAACACACAGTGGTGGGAACACACGATGGTGGGAACACACAGTGGTGGGAACACGCAGTGGTGGGAACACACAGTGGTGGGAACACAC